>NW_017672985.1:144500-152787 GCF_001879085.1 Nicotiana attenuata
AAATAGTACAAAACTAAACTCAAATGTGAACCCAGGACACTTCTGAAGTTTTCAGCAATTAAAAATCAGGCTGAGAGATGAGAATCAATGCCTAGAACTCAAAATTAACCTAGAGAATTCAATGAAACAGTGTTTTTTGGAGTTTTCTACTGTATTTTCGTTTTTCTTCTTTTTTTTGGATTTTCTTTGAAGATTTGGAGTTTGGATTTCAAATTTCAGATCTGAAACTTTGTGGACAATGGGAGGGAATTTTTAGAGGCTCCAAACTTGCAAATGAAGGCAAGGGCATGCCATTTTATAGGCACAATAGAGTCAATCTTTCCTCGATTCGGGATTTGAACCGGTGACTTGGGACACCATAAATCTCCCAAGTGGCGACTCTGAATTCTTTAAATAAATAATCCCGTTTCGATTGTCACTTCAAGTTGGAAATAACTCCCTTATTATACCCTTCCGAGGGTGTAGTAAAAAAGTAGGTGTGACAGCTCTGGTGACTTTGCTGGGGACACAAACCCAGAACTTCGGTTCAGGGTTGAAGAATTCGAGCTTAGAATAATTGTTATGTTTGGCTTTATCTGATTTTCCTACATGTTTCCATGCCTTGTGTGCTAAATGCTTTACCGCTTTGATATTATTTGAATTGTATATATAAACTGTGCCGAAACCCTTCTCTTCTCACCTCCGGGGATGTGCTTACTGGTTGAGACTCCCTATTCTGTTAGTGTCATACCTTGAAATAAGAAAGAGGCCGGACAAGTTACTAAGCCGGACGATCCCGCGGGTCCCCGGTACGTAGCCCCCTCCTCGACTCGAGTTGTCTGCTCGGGTACACAGTCTAGAACCTATACCCAGGTTTTGAACCTAGAATAACTTGACCTCATGCCGGATCCCTAGTAGGAACGCTTATCTGCATCACGTGCATTTTGACTTAGGGGACTCAACACAGGGGTTGGGTCCGTCTAGGACAGGTGTACCCCGAATAATGGACCATCCTGCTGCATCCTACTTGTGCATATATCTGTTTTGGACCCGAATGCTGACCGACTTTGAATATCTAGGAAAAATTGGAAAAACAAAAAGAGAAAAAGAGAAAATAGCAGTGTAGAGAGTTAATTAACTATACTAGAAAACCCAATGTCCATGTAGTGCCGAAATGCTGCCGGATTTTTGAGAAAATGAAAGAAAAAGAAGAAAAGTAGTTTTTTTTTAGTTTGTTTTGTTTACCAATGGAAAAGAAAAACAAAAAGAGTTTTATTTTCAAATTAGTTTGATTATTTGCCACTGAAAAAGAAAATATAAAAAAGAATCTTGCTTTCAGAAATAGTGTATTTGCCAACAAAAACAAAAAGAGTCTTGTTTTCAAAAATAGTTAGGTTTATTTGCCCGAACTACGCAGGTTTGATTTTCACCGGATGTGAGATACGTAGGCAACCCTCATCGGGTCCAACCTACCCCTTTTTTCAAAAATAGCCAAAAAATGCCAAAATTTTTAATTTTGTCAAAATAAGTCGGGTGCCGCCATTCTTGTTAAAATAAGCCGAATGTCCCCAAAAGGGCGCCGGAAGGCTGTTTTTGCAACAATAGCCACCCTGAGTCAGTTTCAACGGTTGGCAGGCACAGCCTTAAAATCTTCTCCCCGAAGTGCTGAAAGGCCGTAATTGCAAAACCGGCCATTTGTTTTAAATTGGAAATTTGAACAAAAATAGTGTTCTTTTTCATTGTTAGGTCAAAATAAGTGATTAAATCACCTTAATAAATGTGCAGGATGAGCACGACTCAAAATGAACCTTTTTCAATCATGCATAAAATCCCTTTGGAGTTGCATCTGTGGTGGAACGACTTAGGAGGAGAAGGGCAGGATGAGGTCAAAAAATATTTGAAAGGGCTTACCGGTTTGCTGGAGATTGTGCCTCGGGGAGACATCATCAGAGCGTTGGTCACATGTTGGGACCGACACATAACGTCTTCCATTTCTCGAACTTTGAGTTAACCCCGACACTAGAGGAAATAGCCGGCTACATCGGAAAAGATGAGGTTCCTTTAAGGCATAAGTATTTAGTGGCTCCGAGAACTGTGGCTGTGCACAGATTTTTAGACTCACTGAAAATAAGCAGGACGGTCCACAATGCAGATTTGGCAAACGGCTTTTGTACGCCACAATTCATATATCACAGATATGGCCATATAGGAGGTTTCAACAACCCGGAAAACAAGATATGTAGCAAAGGGAACCGCCAAAAATGGGAGGAGCGTAGACGTTTTGCTTTTATGGTGGTCTTTTTGGGGCTTGTGGTATTTCCAAGAAAAGACGGAAACATTGATATAAAAATAGCCGGGGTCGTCAGCACTCTACTCACTCAAGCCAAAAGCACTCTTGCGCCCATTATATTAGCCGAAATCTTCCGCGCTCTTACAGCTTGCAAAGCCCGGGGAGACTTCTTCGAAGGGTGCAATCTATTGTTGCAAATGTGGATGACTGAACACTTGTGCCGTCGTCCTCAATTCCTGAGTTATGGTTCCACAAAGAAGACATGCATAGAAGAGTTTTACACAAGGATCAAGGGGAACAGCTTGCCCGAGGGATTCACGGGCTGGACTTCATACTTTTGGTCCCTCACTGCTAGTCAAATAGAGTGGACATTTGGATGGTTGCCTGTCGATGAAATCATATATATGCCAGCAACGGGGCTGCACTTCCTTTTGATGGGTCTTAAGAGCATCCAGCCTTATGCTCCGTATCGGGTTTTAAGGCAACTCGGGAGGTGCCAAATAGTGCCAAAAGACGGCGATCTTAGTGCTCAGGTAGTTGAAATTAGCCCCGACAGACAATTCCCTGAAGCAAAAGTCCGTCAGGATACCTTGCTTAGTATAGGAGAGAATATGAGCATGAACGGCCAGCTAAAAAACCTCACATCCGGGAGTTTGCCGAATCATCACAAGAACAGTGGGCTTGGTTAGCTAAAGAAAATGAGTACAGGGCCCGCATAGGAGCATTGGAAAAATAGGTCCAAGACCTTCAGTTTGAAAACAGCGTGCAAGTCGCGGCTGACGAGGGTGAGAGAAAGAAATTGGCCAAAGAGAATGAAGCCTTACGAGCCCAAATCCAAAAGATGAAGTTAGCGGCCGAAAATCCCGTCAGAAGCGCCAAAGATACAAAGCTTATAGAAAATCTAAGGCAAAAAGTGAATGACTATAGCTTTGACCTCAACAAAGCGGAAAAGGAATTAGCTGGGGTGCGGAAACAATTGGCTAAAAACGCGAAAGAACGGGCCCGCATGGTTAAGCAGTTGAAAGAAGAATACGATAATGAGGTTACAGGATTAAAGAAAAAGGTCATTGCCACAGAAAACAGAATGATCAAACAGGCAAAAGAATTCAAAGTTGAAAGAGAGCACTGCTATATGGCATTGGCACAGTTAGAAATGGACTTGCAACAACTCCGGGAACAAAACCAGGTAGCCGAGCAAACTTTGGAGGCTAGGGCCCAACAGATAGGGCGGTTGCTTCAAGAAAAAGGCAGAATCAGAGAGAGCATCTTAACCGTTGCTCATTCTATTACTAGGAAATGCCAAATGTGCGAGAACATGACCCGTACCACCTTCTTTGCATCAGTGATGATATTTGTGAAGCAGATAATGAGTGACCTGGACAGACTTCAAGGGGAACTTGCATATAGGCCCGCGGCGAGACCGAACGATGTCCCGCGGGCACCAGGAACTTTAATGTATTCATGATTGTCTTTTGAGTCTGTATTGCTTTTCTACTAAAGTTTGTCATTTGAGTCTGTATTTCCGTTCTACTGGAGTCTGTATTTCTTTTTCATTAAAAGTCAGTCAGTTGATTGAGTCTGTATTTTCGTTTGAGCTAGAATAGGGATGGTGGAGTCTGTAGTTCTTTGCTGTATTAGAGTCTGTCAGTTTCGAGTCTTTGTAATAGACGTATTTGCTATCAATAAAATTGAAAATCCCAAAAATATGTTTGCTTCTACTTTACATCTATTCTTCACGAACTACGCTTGGTCTGATTCACGCGGGGTCGTGATACGTAGGCAATCTCCATAGGATTCGACCATAACCAAATAATAAAATAGGGGAGAAAATGCAAAAAGAGAAAGTGGCAAGAAACAATGGAAAATAAAAAGGAAGTGGCACATAGAAATAAGGAAAAGCCGGGATGACGCATGCAACCAAGCAAAGGAATAATAGAAATGGTTAACTGCTTAGGTGCATTCATTCCCCAATGTGCTGTCATCTATCTGTTAATGCCCTAACTGCTAACAAAGTTGTTGTTGATGAGTCCAGGAAAGTGGTTAAGTTGACTGGCATTCTGGCAACCCATCCCTACAACACCTGCTCTAAGGATAAGTCAAACATGGTCAACCAGGAATTGGAAGCAAGCATTGTCGACCCGTCTAGGGAGGAGAAAGTAGTGGACGTTAATGCAATAAAAGAGGAGATGTATAAACTGAAGCAACAAATGGCCGAGATGTACCAGGCTTGGTCGAAGGGACATCTACCACCAGCCTATCCTGCTAACCCCGCCTACCTCCCACCACTAGCTCAGCCTCAAGATCCTCCCACAGTGAACTCATCACCGGCTTTCCCTACTTACCAGCAGTACTATGGAACCACCTCTCAAACACCACCACCTCCACCACCCAAACAAATTCCATGCCCTCCACTACCAACTACTCCTGTGTTTGTGGCTCCTCCACCTGTCGCACTACACAGGTCTTCTAGCGAACCTTTGTTCCAAACCCATGATAACCAGTATTACCCACCCGAAGCCACTTTCAAACCACTAGAGCCATGCCCTTACACTCCCCGCCTTGATCTCTCAGCTGAAGAAGAAAAGCCTCCCAAAAACCCTGAGCAAGAAAAGATGATACGGAAGGTTAAGAGCTTAGAACAGTCATTCCGAAATATGCCCTACAAGGACCTGTGCCTGTTTTTTTATTAACTATGAATAATAATAAAAGTGCTTATTTTTTTGCAAAAACTAAATATCCAATTGATAAAAATTGAAGAAAGATGACACGACCTTTTATGACTATTGCTCATTTTGAGCATAAAGCGGTTTATTCCTATCCTTATGAATCGGACAATACTATGCTATTCCCAATATTTGTATTAGGACTCTTTACTTTGTTTGTTGGATCTCTAGGAATTCCTTTCAACCAAGAGGGAGGGAGTTTGGATATATACTGATGTCCAGTTGCCAGCAGGATTCAAGTTACCCAAGTTTGACTTATATGATGGACATGGTGATCCGGTGGCCCACTTAAAGGGGTTCTGTAGCAAGATGAGAGGAGCTGGAGGAAGGGACGAGTTATTGATGGCTTACTTTAGTCAAAGTCTAAGTGGAGCAGCTTTGGAGTGGTACACACGACAGGATCATGCTCGATGGTACACTTGGGACGACCTGACCCAAGCATTTGCATGTCATTTTCAGTACAATCTCGAAATTGTCCCGGACCGTCTGTCACTAACTAAAATTGAGAAGAAGCCCGGAGAAAGCTTCAGAGAGTATGGTTTTCGGTGGAGAGAGCAGGCGGCAAGAGTCAATCCTCCAATGAAAGAGAACGAGATGGTTGATTATTTCCTATAGGCTTTGGAGCCTACCTATTATGGTCATCTGGTGTCAGCAGTGGGAAACACTTTCAACGAGGTCGTGAAAATGGGAAGTATGGTGGAAGAGGGTCTCAAGTCTAACAAGATTATGAGCTATTCAGCAATCAAAGCAACTACTCAGGCTATTCAGAGCGGCACTGGAGGAGTATTGGGAAAGAAGAAGAAAGAAGAGGTTGCAGTAGTGGAATCGAGAGCTTGGTCCAGAGGTCCATCACCATATTATCACCAACCTCGCCCTCACCCCCAAACCTACCCACACACCCCATATGGCCCACCGCAGCACTATTACCCACCTCCTGTCCCCAATTTCTCTGTCCACCATGCCCAAACATACCCCCAACCTCCTACCCATGCACAATGGCGCACACCCACCCCACAAAATACTTACTCAGCTCAAAACACCTACCCACCCCCAAGAACCAACAGAAATCCCGCTGGAACCGGTTTTCGACCTAACCCTGCATTTAAGAATGATAGGTTGCAAAAGAAGAAGACTTTCACTCCCTTGGGTGAATCTTATACTAGCTTGTACCACAGATTGAGACAGTTGCGCATGCTGAGTCCGATTGAACCCAAATTGCCAAATCCTCCCCCAAGGAATCTGGACCACTCTGTGAGTTGTGAATATTGCTCAGGTGCGCCGGGACATGACACAGAAAAATGTTGGCACTTGAAAACGGCCATCCAAGAGCTCATTGATACCCGCCGAATTGAAGTGCAAGCCCCAGAAGCGCCTAACATCACCCAAAATCCATTACCAACTCATCACGAGACCCATATGATCGAGCTAGTCCAAAAGGGAGAGCATAAGAAGCCGTCACAAACCGTAATGATGATCAGGGCTAGGGAGGATAGATCAAATGAGAAACTAGCAAAGGAGGGAGCATTGATCAAGGTAGGAGAAACAGTTAGCAAACCAGTTGTAGTGATGAAGAAAGAGCTTTTGAGCAGTGTTGTAAAAAAACAAGAACCAGTTAAAGTGGTAGTGTCGGGGGCGGCTGTCAAGCCCGTTGTGATTGTGAAAGGGGCTCGCACAGAGCCGGTTGTCATCAAGCCAGTGACTCAGCTACCAGTAATCAGTGAAAAGGCCGTACCATGGAATTACGGCCGAGTGATAGTGATGTATCAGGGAAAGGAAGTTAAGGAAGAAGTTTGTGAAACCCATGGACTGACTCGCTCGGGAAGATGCTTTGCTCCTGACGAGCTGAGAAAGGCCAAACTCACCAAAGATAATCCAGTATCAGTGAAGAAAGCTGTAACTGAAGAAGAGGCAGAAGAATTCTTGAAGAAGATGAAGGCACAAGATTATTCCATTGTAGAACAGTTGAGAAAGACCCCGGCACAAATCTCTTTGCTATCATTACTGATCCACTCAGACGAGCACCGCCAGGCATTGATGAAAATTTTGAATGAGGCCTATGTTCCTGACAAGATTTCTGTGAACCATCTAGAGAAAATACCAAACAAGATTTTCGAGGTCAACAGGGTTACGTTTTCTGATGATGAGCTGCCTTTGGAAGGCACTGAGCATAATAGAGCACTCTACCTCACGGTGAAATGTGAAGACTCTATGGTCACCCGGGTGCTAGTTGATAACGGGTCCAGTGCAAACATTTGCCCTCTCTCCACCCTAGAAAAGTTAAAGGTGGACAGTGAGAGAATCCACAAGAATAGTATTTGCGTGCGAGGATTTGATGGAGGAGGCAAGGACATAGTTGGGGATATAGTGTTGGAACTGATGATAGGTCCGCTTGAATTCACTATGGAGTTTCAGGTGCTCGACGTGGCCGTCTCTTACAATCTCTTGTTAGGCCGACCCTGGATCCATGCAGCAAAAGCAGTGCCATAAACTTTGCACCAGATGGTTAAATTCGAGTGGGACAGGCAAGAGATTGTGGTGCATGGGGAAGATAGTTCGTGTACTCTGGGCGGTGCCATTGTGCCTTTCATAGAAGTTGAGGATGACAAAGGTCCATGGGTTTATCAAGTCTTTGATGTGGTATCAGTTGAAAAGATCCCGGAAGGGAAGTGTATTCCTGTGCCAAAGGTAGCTGCTGCATCCGTCATGGTTGCGACGGAAATGCTGAAGAACGGATTCGTACCTGGAAAGGGCTTGGGTGCTTCTTTACAAGGCATCGTACAGCCGATATCTCTTCCTGCAAACCCGGATACTTTTGGTTTAGGCTTCAATCCCACTGCTGCAGACATAACGCGAGCTAGAAAAATGAAAAAGAAAGCATGGACCCTTCCAAAACCTATTCCCCGCCTTTCCCGTTCCTTTGTCAGGCCTGGTACTAAGAAGCGCCTAGCAACAGCAATGCCCAGTGGTGTGGTTGATCCCGACAAGGAGCTGATTGAGAGGTTTGAAAAGCTGTTTGATGAGGTGAATGTGTTGGAGGCTGGAGAAGGTCCAAGCAAGGCAGATGTTCAGTTCGTGGGGCCCCAGGCAAAGCTTAAAAATTGGGAATCAACTCCCCTTCCTACCCGAAGGGAGTCATGGTAGTTAGTTTTGATTTCCTTTCAGTTTAATCTGGATTAATTCCAAGGTTGTAATTCGGATGCTATGTTCCGTCCGTTTGGATGAGTTAAACCTTGTTATCTTAAATATTAATGAAATGCAATTTTCCTCATTTTTCATTCCTGATAGTTTTTATTTT
>NW_017672985.1:154146-156747 GCF_001879085.1 Nicotiana attenuata
ACAATGTGACCATGTCAAGGACTTGAGGAAATTTTTCCAGAGGCTCCGCAGGTACAACCTCAAACTTAATCCAGCGAAGTGTGCGTTTGGAGTCCCATCTGGGAAGTTGTGGGGTTTGTGGTAACTCGACGTGGTATTGAGTTAGACCCGTCCAAGATCAAAGCCATTCAGGAGCTACCGCCGCCAAGGAACAAGAAAGAGGTGATGAGTTTGCTTGGTAGGTTGAATTATATTAGCAGGTTCATTGCGCAGCTCACAACGACTTGCGAGCCCATCTTTAAGCTGCTAAAGAAAGATGTTGCGGTCAGATGGACGGATGAATGTCAAGCAGCATTTGACAAGATTAAGGAGTATTTGGCTAGTCCACCTGTGTTGGTCCCGCCGGAGCCGGGAAGACCCTTGATCCTTTATCTGACAGTTTTGGATAATTCTTTTGGTTGTGTACTGGGGCAGCATGACATCACAGGAAAGAAAGAGCAGGCGATTTACTACCTCAGCAAGAAGTTCACATCGTATGAGGTGAAGTACACTCAGCTTGAGAGGACGTGTTGTGCCTTAACCTGGGTAGCGCAGAAGTTGAAACATTACTTGTCAGCATATACCACCTATCTCATCTCTCGGTTGGACCCGTTGAAGTACATTTTTCAGAAGCCCATGCCCACAGGGAGGCTGGAGAAATGGCAAATCTTGCTTACGGAGTTTGATATTGTCTACGTGACCCGGACTGCAGTGAAAGCACAAGCGTTGGCTGATCATTTGGCCGAGAATCCAGTTGATGATGAATATGAACCTTTGAAAACATACTTCCTCGATGAGGAGATAATGCATGTTGAAGAATTAGAACAAGTAGAGAAGCCAGGATGGAAACTGTTCTTTGATGGAGCTGCCAACGCCAAGGGTATCGGGATAGGAGCAGTACTGATTTCTGAGACAGGGCAACACTACCCTGTTACTGCTCAACTTTGTTTCTATTACACCAATAACATGGCTGAATACGAGGCGTGTATCTTGTGAGCACGTGATTTTTGCCCTAAGTAATAATTCCCAAAATCTCAAACAAAACAATTTTTTCTAGCATTTTTACAAATTTTTGTGAATTTTGTGGCATTTTTTGGTAATTGTTGCATTGTTGTTTGTTTGTGCATTTTAATCCATATGAAAATAAAAAAAAATGTGCATTTTTGCATTTAGGATTTAATTTCATATTTTTAGCATTAATTGATTTTAGAACAAATGTTAAGAAAATAACAAAAAAAAAGGGGGGGGGGTCCATTTTGCATTTTGGCATTAGTTTGTATTTCTCTTTAGGAATTAATTAGGAAATATAATTGTTAGAGTCAATTTATTTTAGTTTTATTTTTAGCATTTTTTTTTATATATATAAAAAATATGAAAATAAAATACAAAAGCAATTAAACAAAATACAAAAGAAAACAATTGGGTTTCATTAAAATGCCCGGAATTGGGCCAGATCCTGTTTAACAAATCCCAGCCCAATTTTGCCCGGTTCCAGCCCAAAACACTGGCCCAAACGCCTTGCCCGGTCCGTCTCCCCTGCCCAGCCCTAACGACGTCGTTTGGTCCTAGTCAATCCTGGCCGTCGAGGTTTCATGATCTAACGGCCAGGAAGCTAGGGTCAATTAATATATATATGTCCAAACACACCCCCTACCCCCCTCACCACCCCTCTCTCACCCCCATCCCTCAGAGACGCATATAGCCGCCGGTATAACACCACCGCGGCCCCGCCTTCCTCCGCCGTCCTCCGCCCTAGCGCCGCCGGCCGGAAATCGCCGCCGCCGCCGGCGATGCTCCGATCAACCCCAAAATTACACCCCAGATTCCCCTTCTCCTCCTTTACCTGAATCCACTGTCCTTTGCTTTCAAATCTTACTGGAACTCGTCGAATATCCGTTCAAAAGTTTCCGGCCAAGTCGCAAACTCACCCAAACTGGCCCAAATTCGTACCATATGTCCCTCATCCCTCCCTCATCATTAATCCATACCTAGAAACCTTCGAATCTGCCCGGAACATTACAAATTTTAAATCTCAATTCCGGCAGAACCCTAACTCAGGAATCTTGGGGATTTTGGACCGTAATATCCCTAATCACGTGTTTTCTTTTGAAAACACACGATTAGGGATGTTACGTGTCAAGAATCCCGGAGGATTCAAACAACAAATGGCCAGTCAGAGTTCGTCCCATAGTCAGTCGAATGATCAGTATGTTTTGATTATGTCTTTGACTATGTGTGTATTTTCATCTTGTTCTTGTAATTGTTTTTAGATTTAGCTTAATTTTGTTGGCTCAATTTAATCCTGTTCTGTTAAACCTTAGGTTTTAGTTTTAATGTTTTTTCGTTTTGAATCTGTCCTGCTAAATGCTTGCTTTCAGTTTATGGTTCATTGTCATAATTCTTCATTAGTCGTCTTAATCAATTTTGTTTAGGATTTGCTGGTTTTAATTTTTGTTCTTGTTTGAGTTAATCTGGTCAGCTAGTCCCGTTTAATCAGTTGTCATCATTAGTAATGCCTTAATTCAGTGTTTAGCATTGTAAGGTTTTTAGTTTAGGATGGTCTGGTTTAGCTCAGTAATTCCA
>NW_017672986.1:0-4033 GCF_001879085.1 Nicotiana attenuata
ATACTCAAGACCAAAGTACTCTTGCACCTATGATATTGGCCGACATCTTCCGCGCTCTTACAGCCTGCAAGGCCGGGGAAGCTTTCTTCGAGGGGTGCAGTCTATTGTTACAAATGTGGATGATCGAGCATCTGTGTCATCGTCCTCAGTTCTTGAGCTACGGGTCTCCAGAGAAAACATGCATAAAAGAGTTTTACACAAGGATTAAAGGGGTCAAATTGCCAGAAGGATTCACGGGTTGGACAACATATTTTCGGTCCCTCACTGCTAGCCAAATAGAGCGGACACTTGGATGGTTACCCGTTGATGAAATCGTATATATGCCGGCAGCCCGACCACATTTCCTTCTGATGGGGCTTAGAATCATTCAGCCTTACGCCCCGTATCGAGTGTTGAGACAGCTGGGGAGATGCCAGATAGTACCCAAGGATTATGATCTTAGTTTGCGATTGGTCGAGATTGGCCCTAATGGCCAGTTTCCTGAAGCGATGGTCCGCCAAGTCTGGAGCGAATGTCAATATTTGGTGGCAAATACTTGTGTCCGGGATCGAGCCAAAGGAGAAGTGTCACCTGATTATCAGGCTTGGTATAGAAGGGACGTTGCGTTCGGAAGGCCGGCAAAAGACCTCACCTCCAGGAATTTGCTGAATCATCGCAAGAATAGTGGGCTTGGTTAGCTAAAGAAAATGAGTACAAGGCCCGCGTAGGAGCATTGGAAAAACAGGTCCAAGACCTCCGATTTGAAAATAGCTTGCAAGTCGCGGCTGACGAAGGTGAGAGAAAACAATTGGCCAAAGAGAATGAAGCCTTACGAGCCCAAATCCAAAAGATGAAGTTAGAGGCCGACAACCCTGTCAGAAGTGCCAAAGATACAAAGCTTATAGAAAATCTAAGGCAAAAAGTAAATGACTACAGTTTTGACCTCAACAAAGCGGAAAAGGAATTAGCTGGGGTTCGGAAACAATTGGCTAAAAACGCGGAAGAACGGGCCCGCATGGCTAAACAGTTGAAAGAAGAATACGACAATGAGGTCATAGGATTAAAGAAAAAGGTCAGTGCCACAGAGAACAGAATGATCAAACAGGCAAAAGAATTCAAAGTCGAAAGAGAGCAGTGCTACATGGCATTGGCACAGTTAGAAATGGACTTTTAACACCTCCGGGAGCAAAGCCAGGCAGCTGAGCAAACTTTGGAAGCTAGGACCCAACAGATAGGGCGGTTGCTTCAAGAAAAAGGCAGAATCAGAGGGAGAATCTTAACCGTTGCTCATTCTATTACCAGGAAATGCCAAATGTGCGAGAACATGACCCGTACCTCCTTCTTTGCATCAGCAATGATATTTGTGAAGCAGATAATGATTGACCTGGACAGACTTCAAGGGGAACTTGCATATAGGCCCGCGGCGAGACCGAACGATGTCCCGCGGGCACCCGGAGCTTTAATGTATTCATGATCGTCTTTTGAGTCTATATTTCTTTTTTAACTAGAGTTTGTCATTTAAGTCTGTATTTCCTTTTCTGTTGGAGTTTGTATTTCCTTTTCATTTAAAGTCACTCAGTTGATTGAGTTTGTATTTTTGATAGGGAGGGCGGAGTCTGTAGTCATTCTCTGCATTAGAATCTGTCGGTTGTTTAATCTGTCTGCTTTGAGTCATTGTAATAGACGTAGTTGCTATCAATAAAATTGAAAGTCCCAAAAATATGTTTGCTTCTGCTTTACCATTATTTTTTACGAACTGCGCTTGGTCTGGTTCACGCGGGGTCATAATATGTAGGCAATCTCCATTAGGATTCGACCGTAATAATAAAAAGGGGTAAAAACATGAGAAAGGACAGGAAAAAGAAAAGAAAACCAAAAGAGGGAAAGCAAAACAAAGAGAAAAGGAAAGAAAAGAGTGGAAAATTAATTTTGAAGAAAAAGAAGAGAAAGCTTACAATTGGCAAGCCGGGATGACGCATGTGACCGAGCAAAGGCATAATAGAAATAGTTAACTGCTTAGGTGCATTCACCCATCAATGTGCGGTTATCTATCTGTTAATGCCCTAACCGCTAACAAAGTTGTTGTTGATGAGTCCAGGCAAGTGGTTAAGTTGACTGGCATTCTGGCAACCCATCCTTACAACACCCGCTCTAAGGACAAGTCAAACATGGTCAATCAGGATTTAGAAGCAAGCATTGTCGACCCATCCAGGGAGGAGGAAGTAGTGGACGTTAATGCAATGAGGGAGGAGATGTATAAACTGAAGCAACAAATGGCCGAGATGTACCAGGCCTGGTCGAAGGGACATCCACCACCAGCCTATCCTGCTAACCCCACTTACCCCCTACCACCAGCTCAGCCTCAAGATCCCCCCACAGTGAACTCATCTCCTGCCTTCCCTACTTACCAGCAGTACTACGGAACCACCTCTCAAACACCACCACCCAAACAAATTCCATGTCCTCCACCACCAATCGCTCCAGTGTTCGTGGCTCCCCCACCTGTCACGCTACACAGGTCATCTAGCGAACCCGTGTTCCAAACTCATGATAACCAGTACTACCCACCCGAAGCCACTTTCAAACCCCCAGAACCATACCCTTACACTCCCCGCCTTGATCTCTCAATTGAAGAAGAAAAGCCTCCCAAAAACCCTGAGCGAGATGAAATGATCCGGAAGGTCAAGAGCCTAGAACAGTCATTCTGAAATATGCAGGGACTCGGAGGACAAGTGAGTGTAGCCTACAAGGACCTTTGCCTGTTTCCTGACGTCCAGTTGCCAGCAGGATTCAAGTTACCCAAGTTTGACTTATATGATGGCCATGGTGATCCGGTGGCCCACTTAAGGGGATTCTGCAGCAAGATGAGAGGAGCTGGGGGAAAAGATGAGCTATTAATGGCTTACTTTAGTCAAAGTCTAAGTGGAGCAGCGTTGGAGTGGTACACACGAAGGGACCATGCCCGATGGTACACCTGGGTCGACCTGGCTCAAGCATTTGCATGTCATTTTCAATACAATCTCGAAATTGTCCCGGACCGTTTGTCACTGACCAAAATCGAGAAGAAGCCCGGAGAAAGCTTTAGGGAGTATGGTTTCCGGTGGAGAGAGCAGGCAGCAAGAGTCGATCCTCCAATGAAAGAGAATGAGATGGTTGATTATTTCCTTCAGGCTTTGGAGCCAACCTACTATGGTCATCTGGTGTCCGCAGTGGGGAAAACTTTCAATGAGGTCGTGAAGATGGGAAGTATGGTGGAAGAGGGTCTCAAGTCTAACAAGATTATGAGCTATTCAGCACTCAAAGCAACTACGCAGGCTATTCAAAGCGGCACCGGAGGAGTATTGGGAAAGAAGAAGAAAGAAGAAGTGGCAGTAGTGGAATCAAGGGTTTGGTCCAGGAGTCCGTCACCATATTATCACCAACCTCGCCCTCACCCCCAAGCTTACCACATACTCCATATGGCCCACCACAGCATTACTACCCACCTCCTACTCCCCATTTCTCCGTCCATCATGCCCAGACATACCCCCAACCTCCTACCCATGCACAATGGCGCGCACCCACTCCCCAAAATACTTACCCATCTCAAAACGCTTATCCACCCCTAAGAACCAACAGAAATGCCGCTGGAACCGGTTTCCGACCCAATCCCGCATTTAAGAATGATAGGTTGCAAAAGAAGAAGACTTTTACTCCCTTGGGTGAATCTTATACTAGTCTGTACCACAGATTAAGGCAGTTGGGCATGTTGAACCCGATCGAACCCAAATTACCAAACCCTCCCCCAAGGAACCTGGACCATTCAGTAAACAGTGAGTATTGCTCAGGAGCGCCTGGACATGACACGGAGAAATGTTGGCATCTGAAAACTGCCATTCAGGAACTTATTGATACACAGAGAATTGAGGTGCAGGCTCCGGAGACTCCCAATATCACGCAGAATCTGCTACCAATTCATCATGAGGCTCACATGATCGAGTTAGTGCAGAAGGGAGAATACAAGAAGCCGTCACAAACTGTGATGATGATTAAGGCAAGTGAAAATAAAGCAAAT
>NW_017672986.1:14615-29763 GCF_001879085.1 Nicotiana attenuata
TTTCCAAGTTTTCTCTGGGCTCTCCACAAAAGTCAGTCCTAAGCTCGAGTTTCAGCAGTATCTAGGAGTACTTGGCAACTTGATCGAATATATTTGGATCTGTTTGAACTGGTTCTGTTTAAGTTTCACCTTACTAAAGTTTCAGACTCAGTTTCGAAGGCAATTGAGTGTGTGTCGAGTCCTTGTGCTGTTAGTGGGTCATTTGCTGTTGCTTTTGGTTTTCCCGTTGAAACCTCCTGGTTATTTTGGGGTCAAATTACTCCTGTGGCTGTTCTCTGTTGATTGCTGGGTGTTCGCCTTGTTTATTGCTGCTGACTGTCTGTCTCCTTTTGTTCTAAGTCAGGTACACATTCGAATCCTTGCTGTAACCCCGAGTTCAGAGATGGAATAAAATAGCTATTTGCTGATTCTGAAATCCGCTTGCTGGACTATCTAACACCTTAATATAGCTAGATAAATATTGAATGTATCCGATTATATATAGTTGAATGTCGAGTTGTATTTAAATTTGGGACTTCATTTATGAACTGTTAACTCGGATGTGACTTAATTTGTAGTTGGTTCAGTTTTGTGGTTTGAACGTGTAACACTAGGAAGTATTCTGAGTTCATATTTTGACTGAGGTTCGAACTTCTAGTTTTGATAGTGGGCTGGGTGAATAGCATTTGCATAATTCATTCCAGTTTGGATGTGTTTACTTGATTACTAGTTAACAATAGGTCACAAGAGCTGGAACTTCAAATTAAACCATATGAGCATGCACCCCTCTCATGATTATCCTGAAGTTACTTGTAACTTGAACTCGTAGATATGTCTAATGGTTGCTAACAGACATTAGTTCAAATAGTCAGCATTAAACATGCATGAGATAGATAATGAGTTAAATGAAATAAGTATAAAACAAGCAAAATAATTGCCCGATTCACTGATGCACTTGTATAATTCTCTAGTATATATAAATTACATTTAAACTTGATCCAGAGTTGCTCGATAAGCTGAACCGGACAGGCTATTTGGGCCTGTTCTCATTGGATGAAGCCCATGTCTGGGCAGCCTTTCCCGTTCTCACAAGCATCATTGAAATGGCATAGGGCCAAAACTAAAGCCCAATTTTGGAGCTTCTGAATTCATCCCTTATTCAGAAAGTTTATGGACCCTTGAACAATAACGTTGAAAGATAATTTTATTTTAGACAAAGAACATAGAAAGGTTATAGTCACTTTAGGATTCCCTTTAAAATAAAAATGATGAGACGAGCCTCGCCAAATAAAAATGCAAATTGCGGGGCCCTCAATAAATGCTACATACAAATATTTAGAATTCGGGAGGACCGTTTAGCAAATTTCACGGCCTTCCCCAAAGTTGAAAACGCGTAGTTGCTTTAGGCGCGTATTTTAATAATATTACTTTCCTAAATTCGGGTGCACATTTATGTGACCCAAATCCAAATCTCAACGAAGTCGAAATGCATTAACAATCACGGGTGCACTGGTGCGACGTGGTTCGAGATGCATTTTTACGACGTTGCAATTCTTATTAAAAATAAAAGCGGTTTACTAATAAAAGCATAAACTAGAACATGTTTTGAAATTAGATAAAATAAAATACAACAGTTGAGCGACCGTGCTAGAACCACGGAACCCGGGAATGCCTAACACCTTTTCCCGGGTTAACAGAATTCCTTACTCGGATTTCTGGTTCGCGGACTGTTAACAGAGTCATAATCTCCTCGGATCGGGATTCAACCGGTGACTTGGGACACCATTAATCTCCCAAGTGGCGACTCTGAATATTAATAATAAATCCCGTTCCGATTGTCCTTTAATTGGAAAAACTCCTTTACACCCTTGCGGGTGTAGTGAAAAGGGAGGTGTGACAGCTACTCATGTATCAAACATGTATCACGCATATATCTCACACACAGGCATACATGGATATACATGTGATACATAATTGATACAAATATGATACATCTGTGATACACAAACGATACACAGTGTGATATACATATCATTTTTTTTTCATGTTCGTTTTTTACTTCGAATTTTCAATTCAAACCACCTCAAAACATCACCACATCATCCCAAAACTGAGATTCGAACTCTTTAAGATGTACCCAATCTATTCTAATAACACCCACTCAAAAAAATCAAAAAATTGACCTAATTTTGCTACAAATAGCTAATTGGCTAATATTAGTAATATTTGGCAAATATTAGTAATATTTTATGAATTGGCCAATTTTTGTAATGAGCTACTTATAAATGGACATAGCCGGTAATTTCCCTTTTTTGTTATGGTGTGAAGTCATGTGTATTTTCTTGTAATTCTTTTTTTTTGGGTCCTTCAAAAATATTAGTAATATTTTATGAATTGGCCAATTTTTGTAATGAGCTACTTATAAATGGACATAGCTGGTAATTTCCCTTTTTTGTTATGGTGTGAAGTCATGTGTATTTTCTTGTAATTCTTTTTTTTTTGGGTCCTTCAAAAAACTTCATGTTTTAGTTAGCAAGTTCTTAAACATGACTAAGCAAATAGTATTTTAGGCGAATATTATCTAGCTAAGATTTCGTGATTTTAATATAATATAGATAAATATAAATATTAATATGGATATAGAGTTTGAATTCAACTAGAAAAATTAGAGCTTAGTTTTGTGGCCTTACACTTTCTAACCTAAAAATTTATAACCTAACAAAGAACAAAAAAACTTACCCGCACTGAGTATTTATACCCGGCTAACAAACAAATGACACATATGAGTTTACTTAACCACAACTATTAGTACTAACTGTAATGACCCGACCTGTCGTTCGAGCTCTAGCGCGTCGTTCGGCGATTTGAGGCCATGAGTAGCTTCACTTCAGGTGTTATGACTTGTACGCGTGGTCGGAATAGAATTTCGGGAAGTTCGGAGTTCATTTGGAAAGAAAACTCTCATTTCGAAAGCTTTAAGTTGGAAGAATTGACCAAGGTTTAATTTTTGAGTAAACGATATCGTAATCGGGATTTGAAGGTTCCAACAGGTTCGTATGATGATTTTGGACTTGGGTGTATGTCTGAATCGGGTTTTGGATGATCTGAGAGCATTTCAGCGCCTATTGTGAAAATTGGCATTTTGGAAGAATTTTTCATAAAATTGGGTTGAGGTGTATTTCTATGTTTTCGATGTCCGTTTCGGATTTTGAGTCTGGGAATAGCTTCGTATGGTGATTCTGGTATTGAGAGCGTGTCTCGAAGTGGATTTGGAGGCCCGTAGGTCATTTCGGGGTCATCTGGCGAAACATAGAAATTTGAAGGGTTTCACTACTAAAAAAATTAGGTTTTAGCGATAGACAAATTCTGTAGCTAAATAGAAAAATCCGTCGCTAATCTCATTTAGCGACGGATTAGCAACGGATTATCAAGAAATTCTGTTAGCTACGAGCGTTTTAGCGACAGATTAGCGACGGCGTTCGTAGCTAAATCTAGTTTTTTTGTAGTGTTTTGAGAAGTTTGACCGGGAGTAGACTTTTTGGTATCGGGGCCGGATTTCGATTCCGAAAGTTGGAGTAGATCCGTAATGTCGAATGTGACTTGTGTGCAAAATTTGAGGTCAATCGGACGTGATTTGATAGGTTTCGACATCGAATGTAGAAATTTGAAGTTCTAAAGTTCATTAAGCTTGAATTGGGGTGCAATTCGTGAATTCAACGTTGTTTGATGTGATTTAAGGCCTCGAGCAAGTTCGTGTTATATTTATAGACTTGTATGGATGTTTGGTTTGGAGCCACGGGGCTCGGGTGAGTTTCGAATTAGCTTCAAAATATTTTGTTAATAATTTGGAGTGTTGGTTCTGGTATAATCGCAATTGCGATGTTTTGGTTTCAAATGAGACTATCACATTTGCGAAGTAGTTCTCGCATTTGCGAACCTAGGCTGCTGAGGGAATGGATCGCATTCGCGACAATATGGTCGCTTTTACGAAGCTTGAAGTGTTCGCATTTACGATGAATGCCTGGTCTGTCAGGGCTCGCATTTGCGATACTTTCTTCGCATTTGCGAAGGTCGAATTTGCGAACCCCCTGTCGCAAATGTGACATCTTTGACTGGAGCCAAGGGCTTTTTATTTTGAGACATAGCTCATTTCCATCATTTCCCACTTGAACTTAGGTGATTTTTGAGAGAATCTTTAGAAGGGTTCCATCAACATCAAGAGGTAAGTGATTTCTACTAGTTGTGAGTTAAATACAAGGTTTATATATGGATTAACCCTGTAGGTGAATTGATTAATTTGTGCTTCTATTTGTGGGGGCTACGTACGCACGAGGCGACGAGAGTCCGTGCGTAGCTACTATAATGCTTAATGTCCGGGTAGTCTAGGACCCAAATCATGTTATACTTGCGATGTTTGCAACCTACTTGTTAATTTAATTGTTTAAAACATATGAAAACTTGGTAAAGGAATTGAAAAAGGTTAAACTTTATTTACTTGATCGTTAATGAGAATTGACATTTCCTTGAACAATTGTTCCTTATTAAATCTTGAATTGGTTATTTTAAATGTATTTTTCTCTTTTGTGGAGCGGCCTCGGTAGTAGATAGATGCATCTATGGTTCGTGCCGTTCGACCCTCGGCAGTGCACAATTTAAATATTTATGTTGGATCGGGCTGTACGACCTCGGTGTGATTTGCGCATCATTGAATTGATTGATTTGGAATTTATAATAATTGATATTGCTTCATTGGCCTGAGATACAAAATGATAACCGATGAAAAAATAAATTTGGAAATTTCTTATTAATAAAGGAATTGGTTACTTACTTCATGATATTGAGCTTACAACCGTTTTATGTAATCCATGCTTAATTATATCATTGGTATTTTATTTATAGCCCATAGTAAGTGTCAGAGTTGACCCCTCGTTACTACTTCTTCGAGGCTAGACAGGATACTTACTAGGTACGCGTTGATTTACGTACTCATACTACACTTGCTGCACATTTTGTTGCGCACGCACATATACGTTTAGTGGACTTGTGGGCGTAGAGGCGTGGTTAATACGGGGACTTAGGCGAGCTGCATTCCATGTTGCGATCCGCAGTCAGCTGAGTCTACTTCAGAGTTATTTTTATCTTTCCTGTCTAATTTGTATTCTAGAAAGATATTGTATTGTATTTTATCTTCCTATTGGATGCTCATTCACTTGTGACACCGAGTTTTGGGGTGATTAGGGGTTGTTCAGTATTTGTGACGACCCGACCCGTCGTCTCAGGAGTTACCACCCCGTTTCCCCCATTTTTATGCTTCTTCATGTTTCATTATCAGTATTAGGTATGATAGAGTTGATTTGGATTGGTTTTGGTAGAAAATGAGACACTTAGTCTCTTTAAAGAAGGCTTGTTTTGAAAAAAGTCAACCGGATGTTGACTATTGAGTTAGAGGGTTCGGATGCGATTTTCGGTGATTCGGTTATCTTCGGGGATGATGTGTGACTTAGGAGTGTGATCGGAATTTATTTTGGAGGTCCGGTGTAGAATTAGGCTTGAATTGGCGAAGTTAGCATTTTGGCGATTTCCGGTTGATAGGTGAGATTTTGATCCGAGGGTCGGAATAGGATTCCGAGAGTTGCTGTAGCTTCGTTAGGTGATTTTGGATGTGTGCAAAATTTCAGGGTATTCGGAGGTGATTTGGTTGGGTTTTTGATCGAATGCGTGTTTCGGAAGTTTTTGAAGAACTTAGGCCTGAATTGATGTAATTTGATGATTTTGGTGTTAGTTGAGGTGTTTTGATGATTGGAGCAAGTTTGAATAATGTTTTAAGATGTGTTGGTACTTTTGGTTGAGGTCCCGGGGGCCTCGGGGTGATTTCGGATGGTCATCGGGATGAATTTTGGACTTATGAGATTGCTGGTTTTCTGGTACCTGGTATTTCCGCATCTGCAGAAAAAGGGGCCGCAGATGCAGTTCCGCAGATGCGATGTATGGGTCGCAGGTGCGAAAGTTGGCAATTGAAGTATTTCCGCAGAAGCGGATTATTTCCGCAGGTGCGGTATGCGCAGGTGCGGACATATGACCGCAGAAGCGGTCCGCATGCTTGAGAGGAGTTCCGCAGGAGCGGATGAGTGACCGCATAAGCGGGGTCCGCAGAAGCGGGATTCGACCGCAGAAGCAGTCCTGGGCATTTTGGTTAATTCCGCAGAAGCGGGAGATGTACCGCAGAAGCAGCCACCGTAGAAGCGGTAAGGGAATCGCAGAAGCGGAAATGAGGTCTGGGCAGAATGGGTTTTAATGATATTTCATCCGCGAGCCTAAGTTATTTTCCTCCATTGTTGAACATCTTGAGAGCTTTTTCGGAGCAATTGAAGAGGGTTTTGACTGGGATTGCTGGAGGTAAGTTTTATGAGTTAAAAACATGATTATTATGTGAAATTTATCTAGAAATTCATGGAAATTAAGCCTAAAATTGATGAACTAGGGCTTGAGTTTTTGATATTTCAAATTGGGATTTAATGGGTCATTTTTGAGCTTGGATTTGAGAGTTCTTAGTATGTATGAACTCGTGGCGAGATAAGGAATCCGGTGATGTTAATTTTCTGATTTTTCGAGAAGTGGGCCCAGGGCTCGGGTTTTGCAAATTTCGTGATTGTCGATATTTTTCGAGCCTTTTCGATTGGGTTATGATCCCTTAGCCTATTGTGATGTATTCGCTCTGATTTTGGATAGATTCGACGTGCGTGGAGGCCGATTTGAGGAGCAAAGGCGCCGCGAGCTAGAGATTTCGCCGGCTCGAGGTGAGTAATGATTGTAAATGATATCCTGAGGGTTTGAAACCCCGGATTGCACGTCGTAGTGCTATATTGAGGTGACTTGCACGACGGATAGTGGGCGTGGGGTAGAGCACCGCTGGGGATTGTGACTTGGTCCGTCCCGAATGATGAATTTACCGCGTATCTGACTGGAATTTATTTGTTATCACTGGTGTTTGGGCTGATCGCCATATTTGGGCTTTGTGCTAACTATTTGAATCCTTCGGGGATTATTTTCACTGTTTCCTCACTGTTTTGACTTATTACTTGAACTCAGTCATACTGTTTCTCCACTATTTTACAACTCAGCCACTTTTACTCAGAGTTGAGTCTCAAATGATATTTTTGAATAATAACTTGGGCTGAGAACTACTGTTTTACTAATACCCGAGGGGCTTGTGAGGATATTCTGACTGAGTGTGGCCGAGGGCCAGATGTGAGGATACACTGAGTTATATGAGGCCGAGGGCCTGGATGTGAGAGTTATATATGGATCGGGCTGCACGCCACAGCGGTATATATATATATATATATATATATATATATTGGATCGGACTGCACGCCGCAGTGATATAGCGCTTGGGCTGTAGGAGCCCCTTCGAGTCTGCACCCCCACAGTGAGCGCGGGTACCCATATGGATCGGGCTGCACGCCGCAGCGAGCTATGGATCGGGCTGCACGCCGCAGCGATATGTGGATTGGGCTGCACGCTGCAGCGGTTACTATATGATACTGTTCTGAGAGTGATCTGAGAGAGGGAGCCCGAGGGGCTGGTACAGTTTGAGATATTGCCCGAGGGGCGAACTTTTATGTGCTCATCTTGCATACTTATTTGCCTTTTTACCTGTTATACTGTGGTATTTGTGCCCGAGGGGCGTATTTCCTGTGCTTATCAGCACTAACTATTTTGAAATCGTTTTCATAATTATTGAAAAGATCATTTTCAAAAGAGATTTGAACTGAGCCAAGGTATTTCTAAAGATTTCACAGATTTCACTGTTTTCTCAGAAAATTGTACCCGGCTTCTATACATCATTTTGGTTGCTTTACGTGATTTCTTGCTGCTCAGTTATTATTTACTTTCATTACTCACTGAGTTGGAGTACTCACTTTACTCCCGGCACCTCGCGTGCAGATGCAGGTATTTGTTCACCCGGCAGCGGGTTTTGAGCTGGTTGAAGATTTTGCTATCGTAGCTGAGTAAGGTGACCGCCAACGTTCGCGGCACCGGATTTCTTCCTTTGATTCTAAACTGTATTCTGTATATTACTGGCCTTGTAGTTGTATTTAGACTCCTCTAGATGCTCGTGACTTGTGACACCCCGGTTTGGGCCGTGTTTGGTTGTACTTCCGCCAAGTAATATTATCGAATCATCTTTAAAATTGTTTATCCATGTTAACCTTTTTTTTTAAAAAGGCAAATAGGGTTGGTTGGCTGGCCTTGTCTTCACGAGAGGCGCCATCACGACCGGAGCGGGGTTTGGGTCGTGACAAGTTGGTATCAGAGCCTAGGTTACTAGGTCTCACGAGTCATGAGCAGGATTAGTAGAGTCCTGCGGATCGGTACGAAGACGTCTGTACTTATCCTCGAGAGGCTGCAGAACCTTTAGGAAAACTCCACCTTCTTGAATTCTTATCCTGCGTCCTTGATTCAACTTGAAAAGAAACTTTTAAAATTCCTTCCACGCGTTTGTATACGTGCATGAGCGCTCAGTATCAGATGTGCCTTGATGGCTTGTGATTCCCCGATCAAGGGGCGAGATGTAATCTCCGTGAGTTTATGTTGGGCCAGTCTGGAGGACTTGAGGCCGGATCATTGCCTATGGCTGGAGCACCGAGGTGCTGATTTTGTGTGAGCAAGTGTTTTGAGCTTATATGTTCGGTATTGTCCCTATTAGACGGAATGGCGGTTGGATGTCCGTGTGATAAGTATGTTAGTGCTAGAGTTCAGACCAAGGAAGACTAAATGACTGTGTAATGTGTGTGACGGTGGAAGGCATGCAGAAATGTTAAATTGAGGCGAAGCAGGTGGGTTATCTCCTGCGGAGTGTTCTTAAGTGATATGATCCCTAGGTGTATGTTAGAAGATCTCATGTGTAATTGAAAAGTACGTGTTGAAATTTGAAAATTTGGGTCGCTTAAGAGAGTGGACTCAACTAATGTGGGGATGAATGCGAGATTTGCAGAGGATTACAGTACTAGATGATCTGTGTTTTCACAAACTTGTAAATGATTTGAGTTTCATCTCACTATGGTATTGTGGCATCATTAGTGTAAAAGTGTTATGGGTTATTGAGTGTGTCCTGATATATGGCTTCGAGCCAAGTTGGGGAGGTTGCTGTTGATTAGCTGATTGCACGGTTATGTGCTATGTTGGTTCCGATTTGAGGCATGCTGGCGAATCAGTTCTGGTCGCGGAAATTAAGCTGAGGATGGCACGAGTGAAGCAAAACTGTGACGGAAGTCATATTATGCTTTATAGAGTATGAGAATCACGGAATGTCTAGAGTGTTATTGGCAAAGGATGCTCGGCGTATAGAGCAGGAAGTTGCTTGGTTGTATTGGGATGAAGATATCATTTTGCGGTATCGGAGTGCCAATGAGGCACGGGTGGTTCTGTCCGTCAGGTCGGGTGATTTGCAGTTTGAATAAGAGAGAATGACTTTCGAAAATGGTTCTAATGTGTTCAAGAGTCTACAGGGAACAATCGGGTATCTTAAAGTTGCATGTGTGGTTAGAAACTGTGTTTTCATTGGAAGAGGTTCAGATTTGTGGTATTTCTATGTTAATTATGGGATTCTATGCATCAGCATCAGGAAAGTAAAGGCAACGGATTTAGATTCACAGGAAGTTCTTCAGAATAAAGTGCTGCGGAATGTGGTGTTTTTGGGAATATTCGAGGGAGAGTATTCAGCGGCTTATGGGTTTCAGATAGTGTGGTTCACGCTTGGGTCTCGTGTGGTAAGCCTGGGTGAGGCATTGTGGTGCTACAGCAAGAGGAAATATCAAGTTGAGGATGGAACCGAAGGAAATTTAGATGGGTGGAGTAGCTTGATAGAAGACCGAATCGGTATGGTAAGGATGTGATTAATTCCTTGTATGTGTTCGAAGTAATGAGCCCTTGCAAGTATTTTGCAGCAATGCTCTTGGGTTTTGATGGCTTGCTTAGCTTGGTCGAGTTAGAAGGATTCGGTCCTAGCAGGTCTGATTTGTGCAAAGGGAAATCGGAGAGTTCTTGATGGTTTCTACCGCGGTTTGGAGATGCATATTTTCTATGGGCATGAGAGACATGGAATGTGTAATGATTTTTCTTCTAGATGAGATCAATGGAAGTTCTTCACTAGTTGAGTGAGTAGATTTCTGTAGCTCGGAAGGGAGGTAAAAGTTTTCGTGTTATCCTTGGATGGTATGGTATATGCGGCATGTTGTAAAGGACCGAGACTGGCGTGTGCTAGGTTACAGTTCAGTTCTGAAAGAAAGTTCATAAAACTCTTAGGCAATTGGTAGCCTCAGATAATCAAGGAAAAGATACTGCTAATTGGGAGTGATTTGACGAGAGTATACGTCTCAGAAAAAGGTAATGTGATTAAACTGACGATACTTTGGTAGTATTGTGGCGCTTTCTGGTTAGATCGACTGCTGATATCTGAGTTTGTGTGATGGCACAGGGGAATTTTAGAATATCTATCGTGGAATGATTGGGTACTTGAGGTGTGATATGTATTCATACGGCGGAATTTGGGATCAGGTATGGTGACTCGTGTGCTATATGGAGTGGAGACTGAAAGTTCTCATGTACAGACTATGTAGTGGTTGTGGATCGTGTGTATCGGCACCGTTTAGCGCTATTGGGATTTAGAGGCCCGAGTGGATCTTTCTTTGCTTGGTATGTTAGATTTTGGATATGATGTTGGGGTGTAGACTGGCTGTCTCAATGTTGGGTTATTCTAGACTATTGCGCTATGGGCTATGCCGGAAAATGCCACGGGTTGAGTGGCGAGGTGCATCGGATTATGTTCTAGCAGAGTGGTTTGTATTCCAAAGACCAGCGGATGGCTGGGGAGGACTGCATTTCTTAATTGGGCCTTCGTGATGGATGTCAGTGCAGAGGTTTCTACCATTGGTTCAGTTCCGGTGTTGAGGGACTTTTCGGATGCGTTTCTTGTGGCCGGGCATGTCGCCGGGCGAGGTTGTGGATTTCGACATTGATTTGGTGCCGGGCACCGTATCGTACGACCCCAGCAAGAGTTGTAGTAGTGGAAGGAGCAGCTTCAGGCTCCTTGGTAATGAGTTCGTTGGCAGGCTGATGTGGCTACGTATTTAGCTTGAGTTGCTTTTCGGTGTTGTGAGACGTTATGATTTGTTGGTTATGGGCACATGTGATGCGGTTCTATTGGGGGTTCATAGTGAAAGTCGAGCGGGAAGAGTAATTGGGTGTTGCTCGGTAAATAGAGTGTTGGTTATGACCTATCGGGTTGCGTGTCGTATGTTATCTGTTTCACCGTGGGTGTAATGAATTGCTTGGGTTCCAGACATCCAATTGTGCGTGGCTGTCGATTTTAAGCATAGTGACTTGAGGTGTTTCATGTGTAACAGTGTTTGGATAGGATCGCGCATTGTGGCGAGGTCACATGGAGGT
This sequence comes from Nicotiana attenuata, assembly GCF_001879085.1. Lineage (NCBI taxonomy): Eukaryota > Viridiplantae > Streptophyta > Magnoliopsida > Solanales > Solanaceae > Nicotiana > Nicotiana attenuata. Next base: position 26,046 of record NW_017672986.1, read on the forward strand.
ATGACCTTTCGGGGTAGATTCAGGTATTCTATTTCTATGATGTGAGACGTGGTCTCAGCCTTGTGTGGTGATGGTATTGATGAGCTTGAGGTACAGCTCTTTCGTTTGAGTCATTTTCATGATTTGAGTATATTCAGATCGTTTCTTATTGGTGCGCGTATTATGCAAGTTGTGGCTTAGGCCTGTATTGAGGTGTCATATCACCAGAGTGGTGTGTTGGACTCGAGATGATCGTTGGGGTTCACTAATGAATACGAACAGATTTGATTTCAGCTTGTTGGACGAATAATATCGAGGTTCGGCTCGGAATCTGCTGTGGTATTAGTCAAAAGGGAAGTGGCTTCATGAATGGTTGATCTGGGAAATGGTTACAGTTTATTTCGTGTTTCATTTATCGTTGGCAGTATATGAAAGTGTTGGAATAAGACCTTAGTTGATAAGATGTTTTCTACCGGTATTCGGGTGTTGTGGGCAACTGCTGTAAATAGAAGTTATCGTTTCGAGTGTTTGGGTTATGTAGGATATCATGTGATTGCACCTGAGGTTGCAGGTATGCGTTATTACAGCTGGTTCGGGTTTATTCTAAATATAGATGTGAGGTTCTGATCTTGTGTATGATTTCAGAAAGTGCAATGTGGTTCTATGGTTTATGGACTGAGGTTCTGATCTTGTGTATGATTCGGAGGTGATTTGGTTGGGTTTTTGATCGAATGCGTGTTTCGGAAGTTTCAAAAGAACTTAGGCTTGAATTCGATGTAATTTGATGATTTTGGTGTTAGTTGAGGTGTGTTGACGATTGGAGCAAGTTTGGATAATGTTTTAAGACATGTAGGTGCTTTTGGTTGAGGTCCCGGGGGCCTTGGGGTGATTTCGGATGGTTAACGGGAAGTTTGGAGTTGTAAAATGCAGCAGAAAAATTGCAGAGTATTTTTGTTCTATGCGATCGCACAGGGTGTCATGTGATCGCATAGAAGGAATTTGAGGGGCTGTTTGGTTGTGCTATGCGATCGCATGAGAGAGCCGCGATCGCACAGTGTTGTGGAATGGTTCACTGCGATCGCAGAAGATAAATTGCGATCGCATAGGTCATTTGGGAGGCTGGAAAATTTGTGCTATGCGATCGCAGTAGCAAGGATGCGATCGCATAGGGTCAGCTACAGTAATCTGGGCAGAATGTTATAAACATTTCATCCGCGATTTTGGGGCTCATTCACTCCATTGTTGGTCTTTTTGAGAGCTTTTTGAAGAAAATTGAAGAGGGATTCAAGGAGAATCGATTGGAGGTAAGATTTTTGAACTTAAAACTCATTTTTATTGTGAAATCCACCTAGAAATTCATGGGAATTAAGCTAAAAATGGAAGAACTAGGGCTTGAGTTTTGAGATTTTTAAATTGGAATTTGAAGGGCCATTTGAGGTCGGATTTGGGAGTTTTTGGTATGTATGAACTCGTGAGGAGATAAGGAACGTATTGATGTATAAATCTCTGAGTTTCGCGAAGTGGGCCTGGGGCTCAGGTTTTGCTAATTTCGAGATTTTTGCTATTTTTCGATTGTTTTCGATTGGGTATTGTCCCATTGGCATATTGTGATGTATTCGCTCTGATGTTGGATAGATTCGACGCGCGTGGAGGCCGGTTTGAGGGGCAGAGGCGTCGCGAGCTAGAGATTTCACCGGTTCGAGGTGAGTAATGATTGTAAATGATATCCTGAGGGTTTGAAACCCCGGATTTGCACACCGTAGTGCTATATTGAGGTGACTTACACGCCGGATAGCGGGCGTGGGGTAGAGCACCGTTGGGGATTGTGACTTGGTCCGTCCCGGTTGTTGATTTTACCGCATATTTGACTGAAACTTATTTGATATTATCATGATTTGGGCTAATTGCCATATTTTGGCTTCGTGCCAATTATTCGAACCCCTTCGGGGATTTTTATCACTCTTTCCTCATTATTTGATATACTACTTGAACTCAGTCCTGTTGATTATACTGCTTTTGCAAACTCAGCCGTTTAAATTGAATTTTGAGACTCTACTGATATTTCACTGTTGTCTGGGCTGAGAACTATTATTTTATTGATGCCCGAGGGGCTTATGATATTTTCTGGACTGAGTGAGGCTTTCAGGCCTTGAGCGTGAGGTGAGGAGGCTTTCAGGACTCGAGTGATATGTGAGGAGGCTTTCAGGCCTCGAGCGTTATGTGAGGAGGCTTTCAGGCCTCGACTGTAATGTGAGAAGGCTTTCAGGCCTTGTTTTATATGCCACGAGGTGGCTTGATATAGCGCTTGGGTTGTAGGAGCCCCTCTAGAGTCTGCACCCCCACAGTGAGCGCGGGTACCCATCTAGAGCGGATAAATTTTAGACAGTGGTAACAATGGCACTGTTATACGCGTTTTGGTCAGGTAACAATGACTAACCAGTCAGGTAACAATGACTGACCAGTGGTAACAATGGCACTGTAATACGCGTTTTGGCCAGGTAACAATGGCTGACCGGTCAGGTAACAATGATTGACCAGGAACATAAATCATGCCCGAGGGGCTGGTACTGTTTTGAGATATTGCCCGAGGGGCGAACTTTTATGTGCTCATCTTGCATATTTACTTGTCTTTTTACCTGTTATACTGTGGTACTTGTGCCCGAGGGGCGGATTTTTCCGTACTTATCAGCACTAACTGTTTTGAAATCGTTTTCGTAATTATTGAAGAGATCATTTTCAAAAGAGATTTGAACTGAGCCAAGGTATTTCTAAAGATTTCACAGATATCACTGTTTTTCTCAGAAAATTATACCCGGCTTCTATACAGCATGTTGTTTGCTTTACGTGATTTCTTGCTGCTCAGTTGTTATTTACCTTTATTACTCACTGAGTTGGAGTACTCACTTTACTCCCTGCACCTCGCGTGCAGATGCAGGTATTTGTTCTACTCGGTAGCGGGTTTTTGAGCAGGTTGAAGATTTTGCTATCGTAGCTGAGCAAGGTGACCGCCAGCGTTCGCGGCACCGGATTTCTTCCTTTGATTCTAAATTTTATTCTGTATATTACTGGCCTTGTAGTTGTATTTAGACTCCTCTAGTTGTTCGTGACTTGTGACACCCCGGTTTGGGCTGTGTTTGGTTGTACTTCCGCTAAGTAATATTATTGAATCATCTTTAAAATTGTTTATTCCTGTTTATCTCTTTTTGAAAGAGGCAAATAGGGTTGGTTGGCTGGCGTTGTCTTCACGAGAGGCGCCATCACAACCGGAGCGGGGTTTGGGTCGTGACAAGTTGGTATCAGAGCCTAGGTTACTAGGTCTCACGAGTCATGAGCAGGTTTAGTAGAGTCTCGCGGATCGATACAGAGACGTCTGTATTTATCCTCGAGAGGCTGCAAAACCTTTAGGAAAACTTCACATTCTTGAATTCTTATCGTGTGTCCTTGATTCATCTTGAGAAGAAACTCTTGAAATTCCTTCCACGCATTTGTATGCGCGCATGAGCGCTCAGTATCAGATGTGCTAGATGGCTTGTGATTCCCCGATCAAGGGGTGAGATGTGAACTCTGTGAGTTTGATGTTGGGCCAGTCTAGAGGACTTGAGGCCGGATCTTTGCCTATGGCTTGAGCACCGAGGTGCTGATTGTGTGAGCAAATGTTTTGAACTTATATGTTCGGTATTGTCCCTATTAGTGGAAATGGCGGTTGGATATCCATGTGATGAGTATGTTAGTACTGCGA
>NW_017672986.1:29839-69318 GCF_001879085.1 Nicotiana attenuata
CTATGGAGACCTTACTAGGGTTAGGGTCTGATGAAGACATGATGATACGAGGAAGAAGCAAACAAAGATTTGAGAAATTGAATGTTCAGAAAACTTTATGTGGTAAAGACAAAGAAGGAAGTTATATTTATACTAAGAAGCAACCGTCAAAGGAAAATGTGTAATGATGGAAGGGTCATAATGACAACTGACGCTTCGTATACAGTGAAACCATAAAAAAGCCATTAAAAGTTCTGCAGAATTACAGAACCAATGAAAATATGACACGTGACAAGAACATTAATTAGAAGTGACAATTGGAGCGTCGATTCTGTCATAGCATTAATGGTGACAAAAATTCCCGCATTAAAAAAATTCCACTTCCCAAATATTCAATCGATGAATAAATGGCAAGTGGGGGGACTATCTGTATTGGGAAAAATTGAGTTTACATATAAAGATGACGTGTCATGACACGTGGATCGATCAAGGAATTATGATTAGCAAAGAGGTACGAGTTGCAACAGGTACGAGCAGAGGCATGAAAAGAGGCACGAGCAGCTATTCGAAAGATCCAGCGCCCGTACCTATTTAAGTCCAAGAATTAAAGAGAATGAACCTGATAGTACAAAGGAGTACAAATACAGTACTTAATGAGCCTTTAATATTAAAAACGTTAGAGAATCTGTATTAAATACAATGATTGGGTAACGTAGCATTAAATGCCTTTAATTGTCTATAATGACCTTATTATGAAAAAGGCAAAACGCATATCTCCAAAATCGCTATAAAAGGGGAGAGAATGGATCAATTGTGAGGACACGAAATATCAACTGAATATACTGAATTACTCTATTTTCTGTTACCTATTCTATTGCTCTCAAAGTCAATTATTCTTATTCATTTCTGATTATCAGTAGCCCGTGTTCTTCTTAAAATAAAGCTTTGACCGAAATTCTATTTTTTGGTTAAACATTTTGAATGCTAAAAAATTCATAAAGCACTCTTTGATTTATTAATAGTATTCAGAGAACTAATCAAGCATCGAAAATATTTTTGAAAAAATATTTTTTATGAAAAATGAGATCCGTCATACTAAACATTTTGGTTCGAACTTCGAGTCTTGGCCAAGTGGGCTCGAGGTCGGTTTTGGACTTTTTGGGGAAAATGTTGGAAAATCTATACTCATGCATTAGAATTGGTTTATTTAGCGTTAATTGATGTTAATTAGTTAATTATGCATAGATTCGGGCTGTTTGGAAGTGGAAACCAAAGGAAAAGCGGTATTTGAGGCTTGAGTTTGGTCGTGAAATCGAGGTAAGTGTTTGGTCTAACCTTAGCTTGAGGGATTAGGTGTTGTTGTCTTATTTGCTACGTGTTAGTGTTGAGTACGATGTATAGGTGTGGTGACGAGTATCTATACGTTGATGTTGAGCATGCAAGTGAGTCTTATACTGTGACCGTTGTGTCTCTTATTACGTACTTTTCATGCTTAAACTGATGATTCTCCATGTTGAACAAGTCTTATGGTATTTTTCTTGGTATTGGATAATTGTTGAGTATTGACTCAAGTTGAGACTTAAATTGTGAAGTTAACTATTGAAATGAGATTGGTTATTGTTGATTCCCTTGCCGGGAAGTTATTTTTTCTATTGTTTGGGTGAGGAAGAGTGTAAAGCACGAAGGATGATGTCGTGCACGCTATTGTGAGTGAGTGTTAATGCACGAAGGGTGATGTTGTGCCATATTTGTGAGTGTTAATGCATGAAGGGTGATGCCGTGCCATGATTTGAGTGTTAATGCACGAAGGGTGATGCCGTGCCATGATTATGAGAGTTAATGCACGAAGGGTGATGCCGTGCCGTTTCTGTTGTTTTCTTATGGTGAGGACGAGAGGTAAAGCATGAAGGGTGATGCCGTGCACGTGTTACTATATCATTATTTCTGCTGGTTCAAATATGGTGTTTACTTTGCTTCTCTATTGAATTACTGTCAGAATTTGATATTCCCCGCAGCATGTTTCCCCTTCCCGTCTTTATCTGTTAAATTTCTGTTATTATTGTTTTCTCGTATATGATTTAACTGCACAGGTTTATATTGATGTCATGTCCTAGCCTCGCCACTACTTCGCCGAGGTTAGGCTCGACACTTACCAGTACATGGGGTTGGTTGTACTGGTACTGTACTCTGCACTTTCTGTGCAGATTTCGGTGCCGGACCTCGTGAGTAGAGTTTGGGTTGCTGCTTTCAGTCCACGGGAGACCCAAGGTAGATCTGCCGGCGTTCGCAGACCCTGGAGTCCCCTTTCTCCCTGTTTTAGATTTCCTGTCTCTTTCCATTTTGAGAACATTTGTAATTCTTTTAAATCAGTATTTGTAGAACTTCTTAGACGTTTGTGAATTGTGACACCAGATCATTGGGGTAGATGTGTGTTGGAGTTTTTGAACTGTTATAACACTCCCACACTTTATATTTGCTTAGATTTAGTTATTATTTATTTCTGTTCGGGTTAATCATTAATGTGTTAGAACCGAATTGTTGGCTTGCCTAGCATTGGAGAGTTAGGCGCTATCACGATCCCGACAGTGCGAAATCCGGATCGTGACAATAAGTTGACCTGGGTTCTCAAATTATTATTATTATTATTATTATTATTATTATTATTATTATTATTGTTGTTGTTGTTGTTGTTGTTGTTGGTCTAAAACAAGCCATAAACATTTGTATGGCTATAAATCGAGTAAATTTCTTGGATGATCACCCAACTTATGTAAATATCCTACTAAAATCACTTTTTTTTTCTTTTAAGACAGCAAAGTCACCCAACCAGAGGCGGATTTAGGGGCGCGGAAGGGGGTTGGTGAACCCCTTCGCCGAAAATTTACACTGTATATATAAGGCAAAATCTATTTTTTACCTCTATATATTAGGTTTTGAATTCCCTTAACATAGCCAAAAAGTGTAGCTTAGTGGTCAAGGGGGTTTAAAACCTATATAAGGTCATAGGTTCAATTCCCACCAAATATAATATTTTTTAACTTTTTCCTTTTTGAACTCGCTTCGCGAAGATCCTGCCTCCGTCACTGCACCCAACTATATTATCTTTCCACTCAAGAAACAAAAATCATATATTTGACATGCCATATCATATTAAAAACCACTTTTTCTAATAATAAAACTCATTTAACTCAGGCCTCTTATGCTCATGTAATCCACCCAATAGGAAAATAGTCCTACTATCAAATAAGTGAAAACTGATCGCAGCTGCCATTTCTTTGTCTATGTTGTAGGATGGTTTAATATATTAATGGTAATAGCCTTCTAATGCAGTGCCAATTACTTATATTTCAAATTACTAGCAAATCTCTTTTATCGTGTTTGTTCAATTGAAAGTTTAATTCCTATATTTTCAGGATATACAAGGACCACATTGAGTAGCAACAAATGGATACTTTAAATTCTATCACCAAGACGATTACAAAGTTTGCAAGTTTGGCTCAATTATTAAAAGTGTACATTTTTTTGCAACTCATTTTACAATATAATATGAACACAAGTTTTTAACAAAAGAAGATACAAAAATATTGTTCCTTAAGAAGTGTTTTAATAACTACTTCATTAAAAAATAACAGTAATACATAATCCGTAAATTTTCCTAGAGTTTCTACTCTTCTTCGGCTGCATAGCAATTACATAATCCTTCAACGACTTTTCTTAAATGTCTGCCTCTCTTTGATATAGAAAAGGATTAAATGAATTTTATTATTTAGAAAAATAAAATTTTAGTATGACATGACATGTCAAATACGTTGTATTTATTTTTTAAGCCAAAAGACAATACTTGGTGACATTATTATTCTAAAAATAAAATAAAAATGAGTTTGGCAGGATATTTTTCATAAGTTGGTGAGGATCCTAGTAGTTTACTCCTATAAATCATCTTATTGAGGTAAATAACAAATTTAAAGTTATGTCCCCAAATATAAAAAGGTGCAAATCTTTTTATAACAAATTTAAAAGAAAAATATGCCACATAAAATAGGATGATGGAAATATTATTTGTATATATATTTTTTTTGGTAATAAGATGTGAATATATTACCAGACAACCAAACACGAATTTACACATAGAGAGCACCCAATGCTGTTATACCCCAGTATAGGGGTGGGCATAAAATTCGAAAAACCGAATTCCGAACCGGACCGAATTATTTCGGTATTTCGGTTTCGGTTTTTTTCGGTATTTCGATCTAATTCGGTACTAAATTTTCGGTAGTTCGGTATTTCGGTTCGGTACTCGGTTTTAGAAATCTGAAATTTCGGTATTTCGGTATAACCGAAATACCGAATTTTAAATAGGCCAATTCCCATCCCCAGCCCAACGCCCAAGCCCACCCACCCTTCTTTATTTTATTTCTAGCCCAGCCCCAAGCCCACCCATCATATTTAGTAGCTGGTCAGGTTAATAGTTACTACTCTTACTAGTTAGAGTTAGGGTGTTTGTATAGAGTATAGAGAGTAGAGCTGTAGAGACGATAATTTCAAGCTCAGAGAGAGAAAGTGGACGATAATTCGCCCAAGCTCAGCAGCTCCGACTACGATTTGGCGTCAGCGATTTGGATTTTGGGGGATTTCCGACTTTGCACTTCGTAGCTCCGACTCCTCACTCCCCAATCTTCAATTTTCAAAGGTATGTTTCTACTTTCTAGCGATTTCTACTTTCTAGCGATACCAAATTAGGTTTAGGACTGTGAAATCATTTGTGTTGAGAATGTTTGTAAATGCTTTAGGATTATCGAAGCCACAGAAGCAGTACTATTTAATCTGCTCAAAAGCAATTTTTGGTTCTCTTCATACCTCCTAATTTTGCACAGAAGCAGTACTTTTTCTTGGTTCTCTTCATACCTCCTAATTTTGCAATGACATTGTTGTTGTGAGTACTCAGAACTCAGAATATTTTGTTATACCCACATAATAACAAAACTCAGACAAAATTTGGCTCTTTTGCTTATTTAAACAACAAATATGAATAATTTCAGGTTACGAAGTTATTCTACTTCCAATTATTTAGAGCTCTCAACTTCAAGCTGGAGTAACTCGCAGCAGCGAAAATGATTGCAAAAAGCAACTATTTCTAAATAATAAAATAACCACTATGGAAAGTTCCCCCTGTGCATTGTGTCAAGGCTCCCGCCCCAATGTTCCTTGTAAATGTTACAAATATGGTTTTCTTCTTTCAAATGTCAGATTAAAATAAACTTTTATGAATATGGTACGTATAGTACAAGTATGCTGTCTTTTTCTTATGTATATTGTATGTCTTCCTTGTACATAAAACTTTCAATAAACTTTCTCCAGATCTTCTTTTTCCCCAATTGTTTGATGATAAAACAGTTAGTTACCAAAAGCTTTTAGATTATACCCAAAAGTCTAGTGTAGGTTAACCTGTTTACACATGCACACACACACACAGAGACCTCAGAAGTGTCATTATTGTCATGTCTATTTCCCTAGTCTAGCAGTACTCAGAACAGAATGTTTGGCTTTCTTGTTAAATCTGCTCCCCTATGATTGTACCCCATGATTGTTAATTTGTGTTTATATTTGTTTAATTTTGTATAGATGGCAGATACAAGTAGAGTAAGTGATGCTGGTTCAAGTGAAAGTTTACCTATTACGGTAGATAGTAACACCAACACCATTGATACCCAAGATTCCAGAAAAAGGAAAGCCATGCAACCTAGGTCTGACGTTTGGAACCATTTTGATAAATTTGAGGTTAATGGGGTTGGGAAAGCACGATGTCGATATTGTAAACAAGCCTATGCGGCTAATTCATCTAGGAATGGAACAACAGGATTGAAGAATCATTTGCTTAGATGCAAAGAATACCCACTTAACATTGATAAAGATAATAGTCAAACAAAGATAAATTTTCAATCTTGCCAAAATGACGAAGGATCAATTTGGAAATTTGAACAAGAAGTTGTTAGGAGGGCCTTAATTGAGATGATAGTTATTGATGAACTACCATTTAGCTTTGTAGAAAATGAAGGCTTTATGAAGTTTATGAGAAAAACTCAACCATTATTTCGTCTTCCTTCTCGTAGAACAATAACAAGGGATTGTTATGAAGTTTACAGTGAAATGAAGCAAAATCTAAGAAAGTCTTTTAGAGAAGCACAACCAAAAATTTGCCTCACAACAGACACATGGACTTCACTACAAAGAATAAATTATATGTGTTTGACAGCCCACTTCATTGATAAGGATTGGAAGTTGCATAAAAGAATACTAGATTTTTGCCCTATTACTAGTCATAAGGGTGAAGAGATGGCTAAAGTTATTAGGGATTGTTTGCTTGAATGGAAATTAGACAAGGTTTTCACTATTACCGTGGACAATGCTTCTTCAAATGATGTCACAGTTAAAGAATTGTCTAAACAGTTAGATATGTGGAAAACTAATATGATGAGTGGTAAGCATCTTCATGTGAGATGCATGGCTCATATACTAAATCTAATTGTGCAAGATGGTTTAAAAGAACTTGATGCTTCTGTGACACGTGTTAGAAATGTTGTGAGGTATGTGAGATCTTCGCCTGCAAGGACCTTAAAGTTTAAACAGTGTTGTGCACATGTAAAGGTAGAATGTACCAAAACATTGTGTTTGGATGTTCCTACTAGGTGGAATTCCACCTATTTGATGTTGGACACGGCACAAAAATTTGAAATGGCCTTTGACAAGTTTCATCTTTTTGATGATGGATTTTCTGCTTATCAATGTTCTCATGTTTGTGAAGATGGTAGTAGTGCAGGTCCTCTTGATTCTGATGATTGGGTGAATGTGAGGAATGTGATAGAGTTTCTTGCAAGATTTCACGAGCTAACTAAAAAAGTTTCAGGTTCACGTTATGTCACTTGTAATTCTCATTTTGAGGATGTATCTGAACTTTATTGTCATTTGAAAATGTGTTTAGCTAGTGAGGATGAGCATTTGAGAAAAATGGCTGAGCGAATGCAAGAAAAGTTCAAGAAATATTGGGGTGAGCCTGAAAAGATGAATAAAATGATTTTTATTGCTTCTGTGTTGGATCCACGTAACAAATTTGAATATGTTGAGGGAGCACTTGAAGAACTTTTTGGGGAGGAAAAAGGAAAGAAAATAAATGCTGAGGTGTATGCTTATATGAATTCTTTGTTTGGAGAGTATCTAAAAAAATATTCAACTGGATCTTGTCCTCAATCTCCATCTAGATCTACTTCATCTAGCAACACATCTAACACATCTAGTGGGAGTGTTATAAGTGCATCAAAAATAAGGACTAAGCTTAGCTTGAAGAAACAAAAGGAAGACAATGGGGGTGGGGGTGCTAAATCGGAGTTGGATAAATACATTAGTGAAGAACAAGAACCTTTTAGTGAAGACTTTGATATCTTGAGTTGGTGGAAAACACATGCTCCTAGATTTCCTATTCTTTCAGAGTTGGCTCGTGATGTGTTGGCCATTCCAATTTCTAGTGTGGCGTCGGAATGCGCATTTAGCACCGGTGGCCGTATTCTTGATTCATTTAGGAGTTCATTGACTCCTAAATGTGTGGAAGCTCTTATTTGTGTTCAAGATTGGCTTAGAGAAGAGAACAATCCTATTAGTGTTGAAGAAGACTTGAAGTATCTTGAGGAACTCGAGCTCGGTAAGCTTTAATATTTTGCGTGTATTTTAGTTCAAAATAATATATCATGCTTTTTCATTTGTATGACATATTTGGTCGAATTATCTATAGATATGGAAAATAATGGAAGCACTACTAGCATTGTTTGATGTATAGTTGCAACTTGCATCTTGAGTGGTAAGTTTAATACTCATTTTGTTTGGTGATATACTTAATACTTTTGTAGTTTTGTTTTTTTATCATCAAAATATTATATTCTAACTTATGATTTATATATTTTTAGGTTCAAGCATTGTGGTCAAGTCTATAATGTGTAGTTGCGTACAGATGCAATTTGGAGTTGGGCAGAATTTGGCAAACTTTGGAGTTGTGTACAGTGCACTGGCGTTTTTGTTCACTGTAATTTGCACTGCACTGGTCTTTAGCAATGACTGTTGACTGTTCACTGTAATTTGCACTGCACTGGTGTTTAGCATTTAGCAATGACTGTTTTTGGAGTTGGGCAATGACTGTTTTTGTTCACTGTAATTTGCACTGCACTGGTGTTTAGCAATGACTGTTTGCATCTGGTGTTTACTTTAGTATGTATTGTTTCAACTTTCAATTTCAAACGTTGCTGCAACGTTAGGACTGTTACTGTTAGGACTGTTAGGACTTAGACTGTTATCTAAGCCACATAGCACTGTGTAACTTACAATTGTTTGTGGTGTTTACAATTGTTTGTGGTGTTTACAATTGTTTCAACAATTGTGCATGTGCACTGTTAGGACTTAGGCGTTAGCTAGCATTGATTATTTAGCGATTATTAAACCGAAACCGTACCGAAACCGTACCGAACCAAAATAAGAAAAACCGAACCGTACCGAAATATTTTGGTATAGTATTTGGTATACACAATTGATAAACCGAATACCGAATTACCGAACCGAAATTATTAAATACCGAACCGAAGTACCGAATGCCCACCCCTAGCCCAGTAATTGAGCCTCAAACACCTCTCAATTAGAAATCTTGTTTTCCTCGCTTCTTTAGTTTCCCTCAGTATATCAACTCTCTCTCTTATTACACTATGTATTTGCTGTAAAATAAAACTATTATTTACATTTTGTCCTCTAAAGTGTCTCCAGTTTCGTGCTTGCCATATTTTGGTAGATTCCTGCTCCATATATCGCTACCATGATCTTCTTCTGAAAGAGTCTCCAATGTTTCCTATTGATGTTGTGCATGGTATCTGCTACCTCTGGAAGTTGTATAATGAGACAACTCCATTGCTTTACCATTGTCCATAGTTGCACCGACCAGGTACATTCATGATATAAGTGCACTGCATTCTCAATACTGCCTTCATCACGCATTCCACATGTTGTGTTGTCGCAGTGTATTCCCATATCTCTCAATTTATCTTTTGTCATAAGCCCCCCCCCCCCCCCCTACCCGGGCAACGCAACGCCACACTATGACCTTGTGTTTGGAGTCTATTACTCTNCATTCCACATGTTGTGTTGTCGCAGTGTATTCCCATATCTCTCAATTTATCTTTTGTCATAAGCCCCCCCCCCCCCCCCCTCCCCCGGGGGCAAAGCAAGCCACACTATGAACCTGTGTTTTGGGAGCATTACTCTGCTCCACACTAGTCCAGATGCTTGTAACTTAGGAGCATCTCCTATTATGTTCAAGTACCCTTTGGTTATAGAGTAGTTCCCATTAACAGTTAGGCAATACCTTCCATTATGGTACCATCTTGTCATACCAAGTTTTAGCTTGTTGAGTCGTCTCAAGTACCCGCTACTGTCCGCTGGTGCTTGATGCTCCCAAAAATTTATACCATTGTTCATATATATATACCATGCACCCACTTCACCGATAGGTTGTCCGCTTTCTCCAATATCATCCACACCAATTTCTGCACTGCTGCTATATTCCAATTCCTATACCCGTTAACATTCAAACCCCCTTGTGTTTTTTGTTTACAGATTTTCTCCCAGGAAACTAAATAAACCTTCTTCTGTTCTACAGTATTTCCCCATAGAAACTCTCTACACTTCCTATCGACCTCTTTTAGCACACTCTGTGGGAGGATGAATACTGCTTCCCAGAAATAATGTAATGAAAATAAAACATAGTTTATGACTTATAATTTACCTGGATAAGATAGGTTCTTGGCTGAATATGTTCTAGTTTTCTTAGTAATCTTCACAGTCATGTCACGACCCAATTTTTCCTCCGTTAGGTTTCGTGAAGGTACCTAGTCTTAGGGACTAGGTAAGCCTAACATTTACTGAATATCAACCATAATAAAGAAAGTCTAACAGTCTTAATATAGAAATCTTTATAGAATTTACATCTTCTCAAAATCGGCGGTACAAGTCATAAGCTCTACGGAGTTTCGCTACAACTTCTAAACACAACCGTATGAAAATAAATACAACAGTGCGAATACAAAATAGGAAGGTGACTCCGAAGCCTCCGAACGCAGCAGCAGGGTCCTTGAGTCTCCTCGGCAAGAATCCGCACAGCTACTAACGAACAATAACTGGATCTGCAAAAAAATGTGCAGAAATATATTATGCGCACACCACAGTGGTGCCCAGCAAGTATCAAGACTAACCTCGGTGGAGTAAAGACGAGGGACAGTCGAGACGCCTACTGGTCTAATAAACTAAACAACTATAAGTATAGAAACAACGGAACATGATATCTATATAAAGACTACGCGATGTGGCTAACAATACAGTAATTGCAATAAGGAAAGAAAACAGCAAGTAATGGTGGAACACCATAATAAGAACACGGAAAAGTGAACGAAAATACAACCCAAATCTGAAATCACAAATACATAAAGACAAGTCATAGCTCAGCAACTACGGCAGTTTTCACATTAGGTCTTAGCCAACAACTTTGATCAATTAGTCAAATCCTTCAAGTGATACAAATATTTCGAAATATATTTCCTTCAAATAAATATTTTTCAAAAAAAGTTCTTTCAAAATGAATACCTTTCGAATATAATCTTTTCAAATAAATATCCTTCGAATATAAGTCACCATGTGACACCTCATCTCATAATCATACAATACAGGTCTCAATACCTAAACCCAAACACTTGGCATCCTGTGCTTTCATCACATCTCATAATCATACTGACAACTCACGTGCCAAATAGACCATTCTCACATGGAAGGCAAATAAACAAGGGTGTGCGTCCATACTCAGCAATATCAAGAAGCCTCTTATCCGATAAGGGTGCTTAGCCACGTGTATGCTTGTGCAAGTGTCCTAACATAGTTCGTACCAGCTAGTAAGCATAAAGAAAAGAACGGACAGCACGTATAATATTTACACAGGGATAGGATCAATGAAAACAACAGCTCAGAACACAATGATAATAATATAGGATCTCCTAGGATACCGTCTCATAGTCCCAAACGTAAATGTGCAAGAGGATATACCGGAATACCGTTCCGTAGTCCCAAAGTAAATATACAGAAGAAGGGGATCTACCGGGATACCGTCCCGTAGTCCAAAACGTAGATGTGCAGGGGGATCTACCGAAATACCATTCCGTAGTCCCAAAGTAAATATGCAGAACAGGGGAATCTACCGGGATATCGTCCCGTAGTCCCAAACGTAAATGTGCAGGGGGATCTACTGGAATACCATTCTGTAGTCCCAAAGTAAATATGCAGAACAGGGAGATCTACCGGGATACCGTCCCGTAGTCCCAAAGTAAATATGCACCGCATACAACAGAAATAATAGTTACAGCACGGCGGAAACCTCGTACATCACCACAACAAGTACAACAACAAAAATGACAATAATACAAAGTACGGCAAGTAAATCAACTCAAGAAATTTAATTCACAAAGAAACGGTAGAACCAATTCACAAGGAATAACCACAGTAAAGGATGCTAGGCACAAAGGGAACAATTCAACAAGGGAAAACTAATATGTCGCAATGATCCCACAATATACAAATCAACAATAAGGAAGTCAACACGAGTCCAATAGTCCCAAATAAAGGCAAGTCAACTAAGATATAGATTATCTAAACTCCTTTTAAGGTTGAGCAATTTGCGAAAGATATTCAACAATTCAAATAATAGTAGGCAGCAAAAGATAATCATAACTCCAATTAAGACTAAACAATTATAGGATGAGATAGTAATAATTTCAATTAAAGATAAATGGTTGTGAAAAGATAGCATGACGATAGAAGAGGCAAAATCTTCAGTTAAGTCAAATAAGAGTCAAATAGGCAATAAGAGTGAATCCTTAGGCAATTAATTCTAATTGAAGCATGTAGAAGTGAAACCAGCAAATAGGAACTCAAACGTATCACGAACAACGTTATGCATGGTGAATATAAGGACCTAAGAACCCTAAAGTTCAACCTCCCCAAATAAGTCCGAGCACGCACTCGTCACCTCGCGTACACAAACTACAATCAACATAGAAGACTCGATTCCTAAGGGGAAGTCCCTCGAACAAGGTTAGGAAAGATACTTACCTCAAAGAAGACAGACCGATACTCTAAAATGCACTTTGCGAATGAAAAGGCCTCTGGACGGCTCAAATGCAACCAAAATAACTTCAAAGCACAAATAAAATGCATAAGAAACTACTCCGGATCTTAAAGTCTCAATCTTTAACAAAATCCAAAAATCGGTCCAAAAGTCGACCCTCGGGCCCGTACCTCGGAACCCGACAAATTTTACATAAACCGAATCCACATTTCGATACGAGTTTAACCATACAAAAATTATCAAATTCCAATACCATTTTGTCCCTCAAATCATGATTTTTCATTTTAGAAAATTTCTTCAAGTAATAAAGTGACTAAAAGTCGGATGTCGATCCCACGAGGACTTGTGATTAACTATTCACTAAATTAGACTATCCTAATTATCTATACAAGAATTAAACCTAGAAGTATTTGATTCTATACTAATTAAATAAAAAAATATAAATAATGAACTTTAAACAGAGGAAGAGCAGATTTTTATGATATCAATGTAATGAAAACGATCTAGGGTTATGGGCTATCTAACATTCCTATTGTATTCTTCAATTGAATTGACTAATTAATTTATCGATTTTATTGGTTGACAGGGTTAATATTGCTCATAAGAATCTGTCGAGTTCTTACTCGCCTATTCAGGCTAACCTAACGCCTATATGTCAATGGAATTAGAATCAATAAGAACGCATTTATAATTCCTGTAAATCAACCAAGCAAGGCAATTAGGTATATGTCTATCCTAATTGCGAATCCGTTCCCCGATGCCCAGGTTCAAGAACTTGCTCTACTCAATCCTATATGCAATCTAGAATTCTCACTTTCGAGTTCAACTCTAGATTCGTAGATAGTATTCAATTGGTGATCAAGCAATCAAATAATTAAGTGCAGGATTGAATAAATAAACCAATATGATAAACTAAGAAATCAAAATCAATATTCGAATAACAATAGTCATGAAAGAACAACAATCCTAGAACGTGAAGTTTAGCTCCACATAGACATGGTAGCAAAACAACAAATCATACAAAGAAACATAAAAAGACTAAGTTGTTGGAAGAAAAGATGAAACCCGGCCTCCACGGCGGCTCTGTGCTTGTGTTTTTCTCTCAAAAACGTCCTCCTCCTCTCAAAATACCGTTTTTCTATGTACATATACCAAGTAGGGTTGGGCCCAAACAATTATACCTTCTCCAATGTGAAAAAGGACATTTTTCCCGGGTGACTAGCGCGAGCTCGCGCATGACTTCTGACATTCTGCCTCCAGCTCCTTAACTCGCGCGACTTCGCGCTAACTTCGCGCGTTCGCGCGTTTTTCACCCTGTTCAGTTCCGAATTTGGAAAAACGTAAACATGAAAGTTGTATCCCATTAAGTTAGCTTTCCAACCTAAGTATAGCCAAAATGGAGTTTTGAGAAAAAAGTTATATCTATTTTACTAGACAGTGCACAATCTGCCTACTGAAGTCTTCGTTCGCTCTAACTATCATCCGTTGACCCCCCAACACGATCCCGGATTAATTCCTTGAACTTTTACTCAAACTTTAAAGCTCCAAATCACTTGAATTCATTCCATAGCATCTATATAGCTCGGAATCACTCCTACAAGGCATAAAACACACCATTAGTGCAAAACACTAGCGATTAAAGCTCAAACTCAATTAAAGTGCAGTAAATTAGAATGTAATAAGCGACTAAAATACGTAATTATAGCCTATCATCAACACCCCACACTTAAA
Organism: Nicotiana attenuata; assembly: GCF_001879085.1. Classification (NCBI taxonomy): domain Eukaryota; kingdom Viridiplantae; phylum Streptophyta; class Magnoliopsida; order Solanales; family Solanaceae; genus Nicotiana; species Nicotiana attenuata. Next base: position 43,749 of record NW_017672986.1, read on the forward strand.
TGTTGCTCGTCCTCGAGTCAACCAAAATTTTACTCTATCTATGAGCACTTAACACATTCGAAGCACACTACACCAATGATTATGGCTGATAGCAACAATTAAACTCTAGCATATGCAATCATCATACACTTCCCTTTACTTATGTCATTCTTAAAAAATATTCAAACAAAGACAATATGCCCACAACAATCCTAGCCTCAAAAACCGACTCAATGTCACAATGTACTCATGGCTTGAACACCTAACATCCTAGAGAAGTCTAATAATGTTACCTATCCTTCGTGAAACCATGTGCCCTCACAACCAAAGCAAAGAAAGTAAAATCAATCCACACATTCGAATCTCATGCTCACATATATCAAAGAAAATCGCTCACCCTCACAAAAGAAGCCACATCCATGTAATTGGTACCATAGGCTTGCCCTTAATGTAAATCTCTACTAATGTAGGTTCGCTCGATCTAAAATCAATTAGGTCTTTTTCATGGTTGTAATGTGGGCTAAGGGACGGGTAGGATATATTTAGGAATAGTGACTAACCCTCCTAAGCACTTTAACACATCACATAATCAACTTTAAGCGTAAATTCTTCAACACCACTTCAATTTTACAAATAATATCACCCCAAAAATGCTCCCTTATTCTTTAAGCACTAAATTCATACCCACTAGCAAGAACAAGACAACAATTTATTCATCTCTATTTTTTTTCTATTTTTTTTCCAGATTATTCTTTTTTTTTGTTCGATTTCTGCTAGTGGTGTATTATTTTACAAAACAAGTGCACCTTTCTTCCTTTTATTGGTTTCACTCAAAAGCCACCCCACACTTAGTTCCTTCTTACTTCTTTTAGCGCTCATCTCACAATTAAAGTGCTTTAAGAGGAAAAGGGATCAAAACAATATCAATTAAGAATAAAAAGGATATAGGCTTGCAATGTGGGTGCCAAATAAAGTCTATAGGCTCAAAAGGGTTGACTAGGGATAAATTTTATTTGTGGTAAGCAATTAAGCTCAAAAAGATCAAAGGAAGCCTAAAATCATTTTTCAAACCGAGCATCACCTAAAATTTCGCTTCAACTCACAAACCGGGCAGGTTCTAGACACAAGTACAATACATAGATTATACAAAAATCTCACCACACATGGCACATGACTCACTAAGGACGGTCTCATTCCGACTCTCAACTAATGCAAGTATTCACAAAGCCACAAGATATTAAGCATTAAGCACAGAGTGAACACAAGTCAAGAAAACGAGAAATAGGCATCACAAGACATGTTATCCAACTAAGCAAGGCATCATCAATATTTTCAAATCATAGGGAAGATACTACACATGCCAAAGCCTAAATATGCTACTATCAAACAAGTCAAGGGCGCTAGAAATCTCATCTTTCTTCCTCCATTTATCCCCTAAATTCTAATCTACTCTAAAAATAAAAATAAAAAATACTACTACCCGGTTCAAACTACATCCCATGGAAAAGAACCGAGGCAACAAAGAAAAACCACGGGGGATTATTACTACCTAAAGAAAGCTAAAAGACATATTTTTGTGTTTTTTTGTTTAGACTTTAATCCCTCAAGAAAGTTGTCTACTAAATCCATCGTCGGGAAAAGTCCAAATTTTTTGTTTTTTTTTTTCGTTTTTTTTTAAAAAAAAATTACTACACTAAGAACGAGTACTATAACTAAGCTAACATAGCACAGAAAATCATCCAGACAATCTCCTCACCCCGCACTTAAAATTTTGCAATGTCCTCAATGCACACTAAAAATAACAAGAGGGAAAAAGAGACTCCCTGGTAGGCCAAAGGCCGAAGCATTAGCAGCTCACGGGATACTCAGACTTCTCCCAGGTATGATCCTTTGTGCGGTCACCCCACACTTATTTCAACCACATAGCTCACTTTTGCACACTTCCTGTGGCTTTGCTCCCTATGCTCAAAATCCTACAAAATAAAACAACACTACAAAAATAATACAATAAGAAAAAAAAATCAAAAATAAAAGAAGCAGTAAAGTTGGGTTGCCTCCCAACAAGCGCTTGATTTAACGTCGCGGCACGACGCCATCACTTTCACCACTTCTCCTTCCACTTTGAGGATATAAATTGCACCCCCAATTTTGCATCAATTTTTCTGTCACGTTCATGAGGCGGTGGTGTGAAAATAAAGGAACCAAGCAATAGATATCGCATCTTGCACTTCTTGGCCCTTAAGTGAGGAATGTCGTTTTGTCTCCTTTGCATCGCAAATTTCAGAATATAAACACTTTGTTCCTCATCCATTGGCTCCTCTATATGCTCGAATGGATCAATGCCCATGTCACCAACCAAACACAATGTTGAAAAATATTTAGAATGAGGTCCAATATGCTCTAACTCCAAAATTGTATTATTTTTGACATCCTCAATTTCGCACTCTTCGTCAACCTTGGCATCATTAATAATATTTTGGTCTAATAATTGGTATTCTCGTTTTAGCTCCTCAATTTGGTCTAAAAGATCTTTTTCAGCTTCACACAACTTATCACTAAATTTTTGGGCGTTATACGCATCAACCTTTGTGCTCAAATCTGCATCTAAGTTATGCACAGCCAAGCTAAAATTATCAATTTTATGTGCAAGTTCATCTCTCTCCTTGGACCAATCATTTACCAACATTGTTAGAAGACAACGTCGTTCCTCATATTCGCCTAATCGAGAATATTCTTCCCAATACCAACCCTTACTCCCATATTCAAATTCAGACCTCCAAGAAGTCAAGCCATGACAAGACCAAAAATACGAGCCATAAAAGTCTTTTGTCAACCAAGAGTCTTCATCAATAGCCTTACCTCCGTATATTTCAACCCCAGATGTCATGCTGAGAGAACTAGGAACACACTAAGAGAAAAATATCAAATATTTGTAAAAATAAAAGTATATACAAAAAAGGATAAAATTTAAAGTCTAATCTAGAAAAATAGTTAATTTCTAAGTCCCCGGAAATGGCGCTAAAAACTTGTTGCTCCCAAACGCACACGCAAGTATACGCGGTCGTCAAGTAATAAAGTGACTAAAAGTCGGATGTCGATCCCACGAGGACTTGTGATTAACTATTAACTAAATTAGACTATCCTAATTATCTATACAAGAATTAAACCTAGAAGTATTTGATTCTATACTAATTAAATAAAGAAATATAAATAATGAACTTTAAACAGAGGAAGAGTAGATTTTTATGATATCAATGTAATGAAAACGATCTAGGGTTATGGGCTATCTAACATTCCTATTGTATTCTTCAATTGAATTGACTAATTAATTTATCGAGTTTATTGGTTGACAGGGTTAATATTGCTCATAAGAATCTGTCGAGTTCTTACTCGCCTATTCAAGCTAACCTAACGCCTATATGTCTATGGAATTAGAATCAACAAGAACGCATTTATAATTCCTGTAAATCAACCAAGCAAGGCAATTAGGTATATGTCTATCCTAATTGCGAATCCGTTCCCTGATGCCCAGGTTCAAGAACTTGCTCTACTCAATCCTATATGCAATCTAGAATTCCCACTTTTCGAGTTCAACTCTAGATTCGTAGATAGTATTCAATTGGTGACCAAGAAATCAAATAATTAAGTGCAGGATTGAATAAATAAACCAATATGATAAACTAAGAAATCAAAATCAATATCCAAATAACAATAGTCATGAAAGAACCACAATCCTAGAACGTGAAGTTTAGCTCCACATAGATATGGTAGCAAAACAACAAATCATACAAAGAAACATAAAAACTCTAAGTTGGTGGAAGAAAAGATGAAACCCGGCCTCCACGGCGGCTCTGTGCTTGTGTTTTTCTCTCAAAAACGTCCTCCTCCTCTCAAAATACCGTTTTTCCATGTATATATACCAAGTAGGGTTGGGCCCAAACAATTATACCTTCTCCAATGTGAAAAAGGACATTTTTCCCGGGAGACTAGCGCGACTTCGCGCATGACTTCTGACATTCTGCCTCCAGCTCCTTAACTCGCGCGACTTCGTGCTAACTTCGCGCGTTCGCGCAATTTTCACCCTGTTTAGTTCCGAATTTAGAAAAAACTAAAACATGAAAGTTGTAGTCCATTGAGTTAGCTTTCCAACCCTATATTGTGGAGCCAAAATGGAGTTCTGAGAAAAAAGTTATATCTATTTTACTAGACAGTGCGCAATCTATCTACTGAAATCTTCGTTTGCTCTAACTATCATCCGTTGACCCCCTAGCACGATCCCGGCTTAATTCCTTGAACTTTTACTCAAACTTTAAAGCTTCAAATCACCCGAATTCATTCCATAACATCTATATAGCTCGGAATCACTCCTACAAGGCATAAAACACACCATTAGTGCAAAACACTAGTGATTAAAGCTCAAACTCAATTAAAGTGCAGTAAATTAGAGTGTAATAAGCGACTAAAATACGTAATTATAGCCTATCATTAGACACTTAGGCATCTACGCTATTGCATTTGCGGGCAGACGTTCGCATTTGAGAATTTGACTTACAGGCCTAGGTCCGCATATGCGGACAATTAGCCGCATTAGCGGCACCGCAGAAGTGATAATAGGAGCGTAGAAGCGGACTCCTTTGCAGATGCGATAGACCAACCGCAGAAGCGGTTTCGCACCTGCGTTCCAGCATTCGCAAAAGCGAGCTAGCTTCCAGGCCTCAAAGATCACAGATGTGATCAGGCTCACACAGAAGCGGAGCCTCACTTGCGCTCCAAGGTCGCAGGTGCGAAAACACCAAAAATCAGACATGTTCCAAAACCATGCAAAACATCCGAAACTCATCCGGAACATACCCGAGGCCCCCGGAACCCCATCTAAACACACAAAAAAGTTTTATAGCCTAACAAGGACTCGCTCGAGGTCTCAAATCACATCAAATAATGCCAGAAATGCAAATCGCGCCATGAATCGAACTATGAACTTCCAAATCTTCCAACTTCTAGAACTCGCGCCAAAACATATCAAATCAACCCGGAATGACGCCAAACTTTGCAGACAAGTCCAAAATGACATAACAGAGCTTCTCTAACTCTCGAAATCGCATTCCGACCCGATATCACAAAAGTCAACTATGGGTCAAACTCCTCCATTTTCCAAACTTCAACTTTTCCAACTTTCGCCGAAATGCCTCAAATACCCCCACAGACCTCTAAATCCAAATTTGGATGCAAGCCTAAGTCCAAAACTACCATACAAAGCTGTTGAGATCATCCAAAACCCATTCCGGAGCTATTTACGAAAAAGTCAAATTCCGGTCGAATTCTCACCGCTTAAGCTTCCAAAACTAGATTTCTTCTTCCAATTCGACTCCGAATCCAGTAACCCAATTCAACCATTCATGCAAGTCGATAAATATAATATGAAGCTTCTCAAGACCTTATGCCGCTTAACGGAGCTTAAATTCTAAAAACGACCGGCCGGGTCGTTACAAGTCAGTTGATGAAGTTCCATCTGGTTCCACTTCTTAGGCGGAGTGGTAACCCCAAGTATTGTATTGGGAATGTTCCTATTGCAAATTCAGTCATCTCTACTAGCTTTTCCTTCATTTCGGCATCCACCCCAGCCATAAACAGACTAGATTTATCCACATTTGCTATCAAGCCAATCACCTCTGAAAAATGTTTTAATGTTTCCATAATTCTGTTAATAGAGCTAATATTTCCCTTTCAAAAAATCATTAGATCGTCATCAAATATTAAATGAGTCAGCTTTTGCCTTTTACACATAGGATGAAATCGAAAATTTGGCAATTGACTCATTCTCCCCATAATTCTTGATAAGTAATCCATTACCATTACAAACAAGAGGGGTGACATTGGATCACCTTGCCTCAATCCCCTTCTCCCAGTAAAATAACCATATCCCTCCCCATTCACTTTGATTGAAAAGGATGTAGAAGGGACACATGCCATTACCAAATGAATGAAACTTGCTGGAAACCCATAGCCTTTCAGCACCTCCTGTATAAACTCCCAGCGTACTATAAATAAGCCTTCCTCAGGTCAATTTTCATTAGACATCTTGGAGTAGTTTTTCTGTTGTAGTGTCACATGAGATCATGACAACTCAGTACATTATGCACCAATGATCTTCCTTGGACAAAGGCTGCCTGTGATTCATTGACCAGTGATGGTAACGCTCTCTTTAGTCTCTTACATAAAATCTTAGAGATGAACTTGTATATGGTGTTGCAATAAGATATTGGCCTAAACTGCCCTACATTCAGTGGATTAGGCACCTTAGGAATCAAACTAATCAGGGTAGCATTCAGTTGTTTTAACAACTTCCCATTTTTAAGGAGCTCTAACACAGCTTCACTCACTTCATCTCCCACAATGTTCCATGCAATTTTGAAAAAACCACTCCCAAATCCACGAGGCCCTGGGCTCTTGTTCACATTGATACTCACCATTGCATCCTTAACATCCTTCCTTGTTTATGGGTCAAGTAGTACCAATTGTTGCTGAATAGTTAGTCAATGACCATTCTATAGAAACCATGGTGATGCTATTATTCTCCATCCTCCTTGTTTACCCAGTAATTCTTTATAAAACTGCACAAACAACTCAACTATAGCTGTTGGATCATCTTGTAAGTTCCCATTACTGTCTTGCAACTGTATTACTGCTTGTACTAATTTTTTATGCTTGATTGCAGAATAAAAGTACCAAGTATTACCATCCCCCAACCGTATCCATGTTGCTTTACTTCTTTGTTGAAAGAATATTTCTGCTAGATAGTTCGACCTCTTAATCTTTTCCCCCAATATTTTTGGTGAACCGAGTACTTTACTGATTTTTTCATTAGTTGTTTCCTTAATTAAACCCCTATGTATTTACCCCTAATTGTCTATTTTATACCTTATGCCCTATTTGATTTCTTTCCTTAATCGTTTCTGCCATTACCGTTGTTGATACCCAATTTTTTCCTATCTATTTTTTATACTCAAAATATTCTCAAAATAGCATGTATAAGCATGCCCAAAAGTTTGGTATTTTTTCTTTAATTTTAAAGATTTTTAAATCAATTTATTGTCTATTTTTACACTACAGAATTCAATAATTATTCCCAAACTGGCATTTTTGGTGAATAATTTATTTCATTCTCATATTTACACTAAGATATAATTAAGGTAATTTTTGCGTATTTTTTATACATTTGTTTGGTATTTTAAGCTAAATTGCATATAATTGCAATTATAACCTATTTTAAAATTAACACCATTTTATATCATAAAATCACTTTTAGTATTTTACATTAATATTTATATGTTATTAATTAGTTCAGTACCTTTAATTTATTTTTAAATCATTTTTTACTATTTTATAAAGATAATAAAAGGGGAAAATTGGCTATTTAACAAACATCCCTTATTATTTCAATTATGGCCAAATTGGCCACACCCCTATCAGATTTTTAAATGGCCCAATACCCTATTTAAACCTGTGAGCATGTGATTTTTGCCTATATGAATTACTCCCAGAAATTCAAACAAAATGATTTCTTTTCATTACTTTTAATTATTTTTTTAATTTTGTTGAATTTTGTGGAATTTTCTGTTAGTTGTTTGCATTTGTGTGTGCATCTTAATTCATATTAAAATACAAAAAATATCATGCATTACATTTAGAATTTCTTTTACATTTTTAGAATTAGCTAGTAATTACTTGTTTTATAAAAAAATTGAAAATCACGAAAAATACTTCATTTTACACTTTTGCCTTTTATTTTTAGGTTATTGATTTTTCTCTTTTAATTTAGGATCAAATAGCTTTTATGATTTTTATAATTAGTTAATTAGTTTAATTTTACATTTTTTAGATAATCTAGGATTTTAATTTTAGGATTTTTAATTAAAAAAAAGAAAAAAGAAAGAAGAATAAATAAGTTAAATTAGAAAGGTAGTTTAGTTAAATTCGGAATTGGGACCTAATTTAGACCCAAAACCACGACCAAAACTACCCAAATTCCGCCCCAGTCCGACCCAAACCCATCCCATAACCCGGTCCAGTCTNCCATCAGATTGTAATTAAACCCAAATGGCCCAATACCCCATCTGAACCAACCCAGCCCAATCTCTGATTGACCCGGTCCACTCCCGTTTTAATCTGAGCCGTTGATCAAATGAGATCAACGGCCCAGATTTAATTGCCTTAATTAAACCCTCACCTACCCCCTTTCCCCCGTCTCATTTTCGAGACTCCTCATCTCTCTCTATCTATCTGGGACTCTCTAGAAGCCCTTTGGCTTCTCCCCTCCGACGGAGTCTGTTCACCTTCTCCGACCAGTTCTCTCACCGGAACCTATGGCTCATCACTACCTCTTGGTCATCTACCCGCCTCTCAACCACTCAGTGATATCCTAGGCTCCTCAGATGAACCTGGAGCGGTTCACTCCCCCCCTATGGGTCTCTAGCCATTTTTCGGCCAATCCCCGGCCGTTTGAGTAAGTTTGCAGTATCTCCGGCTAAATCCATGCCGTTCATGAGGTTTGCCCTCTTTTCTGGGTTCCACGAAACCCTAGTTCTCTATATTCATGGTTCTCTTTTAAGATCCGTTCTATATTTACGATTCTATGAAGTTTCTTCGTGTTTTTCTCCGAAAAATTCTATTTTTAACAATTTCAAGAACTAGGGTTTCTCGACCAAGTTCTCGAAACAGTTCTTTGATTTTTAAAACGCCTCTACTGTGTTTAATCGATTATTTTATGCTTTCTTGTTGCCTTGATTGTTATGCTGAAACCCCAATTTTAGGTTAACCCTTATTATGTGTATCCTTTTGTAACCTAATTGTGTGCATCCATGTGTTCTCCGTGACTCTTGTTTAATTCGCTACTATGACCTCTTCCTGTTGATTTCTATGAACATCTCTTCCTGTTAACCATGTGACTGCTATTTAAATGTTCAATAATTCCGACTCTTGCCCTACTGGCTGTTTATTTGATGATTTGTACTGATCCTCTTGTGTAAAACTCTCATGCTTGTGATACTTTCCTTAAAAATATGATCTCGTGTATTCCTTATGCAATTCTGTACCAATTTTGAATTATTTCTATATTTATATGATGCTTTCCTTAATTACTTTGGATTCCCTAGGATTACCATTTGATCTAGGGTCCCTTTGGTTGATTCTCGAACTGATACCCTATTTTTACACGGTTATTTCAACTTCTCCTTAATTACCCACTATGTATTTGGCCTTGATTATGCACTATGTGATTCCTTGCCTTAATTAGCCTTGCTGAAGTGATTTCTTTCTTTATTCTACCTTGACTCACCGTTTGAACTAGACTACTTAATTAATGGAGTCCAGTTGTCTTAATTGACACTAATTGATTGCTATTTCCATGTTTGTGCACTCTTTTCCTATGTACTACTTGTTTTCAAAACTATATAAAGACATGTCTTCCCTCTTCACACACACACTGAGATTCACACGAAAAAGACACTGACACAAATTGCCTCTGAAATCACTGATCACACAAACACACCCAAGACTGAGTAGTCTCTACTGCTCTTGTGCTTTTGAATACTACTGCTGCTCTCATCCTGCATATTACTGTCCTATTGCTGTTTCCTTGTCCTGCATACTGCTGCTGCTGTGTTATTTCCAGCACTTTGCTATCCCCTAGTCTCTAACTGGTATGTTATGCTATTTAGCTTTGTAGTATCTACACAACATGCTCCAGTTTTTGCTTACTTACTTACTGTTCCTTATGTGTTTCATCCTTTGGTTCCACTGCTTATCATGTAACTAGCTTAAGTCTGAATGTGCGTCTTGTTTTCCATATGGTTCGTTATGATCATGTCATGACTATACCCATATCCCTCCCTTTCTTTAAGTCTGATATGTCTCCAGTTCCTTCTGAGACATTAGTCCTTATGTGTTCATGATTTGTTGATCCTCCCCTGACCTGATTGTTGTCACTATGCTCTCATTATGTGCTCAAACCTACCTCTCCTGCTACTTGAGTGTTATGTAATCCTAACCCTATTAATCTGTGCTATTATTGTGACAACTATGTGGTAATTATGTGATAACTATAACTCTATTTAAGTGCTAATATCAAAGTTATCTGTCCCCAATCCCTTACCCCTGTTTGTGTTTGCTCTTTCATGAGTTCTTTACCTGCTGGCTGTCGTTGTATTGCTTCTCTCTGTGATAAAAAATATTTTACCAAAATCTTTCATCATTTTCTGAAATCATCTTTTCAAGGCTGTTGTCTCAATTACTCTTTTCAAACTTGAAATTCTCTTTAAAACTCTTCTTCCCGCACTTCACACTATTCTTAGACTCTAGGCTCTGCCCCCTTCGAGTGAGTACTGCCTTGGGGACCTCTGAGTACCCATTGAACTCTAACACTCAAGGCGGGCCTTCTACACTGCACTTACTCATTCTTGGCTAGGGTGCCTGGGTGTGAGCACTGTCCAGGATCTTCTGAGATCCTTAGAGACTATGACACACTTGGGTTGTAAGGCCATGGCATATGGCAAGTGGATCTGGTACTTTGGGCCTACTGTTAGGCTTTCTATAGTATAGCTTCTTGATTTTCCTTTTATTTAGTTGAGTAATTCAGCAATTTTGGTCTGCAATAATTATTTGTAAAACACTTCAGGGCTGGATAGTGAAAAGGGTGGGGATGATGCATGCTTAGCATAATTTTGGGTAGAAAACATGCTTTAGGATTTACTTCACCTCTGTGCGCAATAGAGATCCTGCATAGAACATGTTTGCATTAGATATCATATTTCCTTAGGTCTATTCATGTATGCATATCATCACATCCGTGTTCATTTAAGGATCCACGTTAGATATTAATGATGTTAACTACATGCTTGATCAGAAATAGCACTAAATAACTTCTTCTTTTGAAACAATACTGTCTCCGCATGCATAACTCACATGTAGATATCATGTTCTTAGGTGTACTGTCGGATCTATTTTCAGCATGTCTACCTTTTTTTTTATTTAATCTGGGCTAAGTACTCAATAAAAACGCCTAGGCAAACCTTAGGCCTAACGTTTGCTAAAATCAATCAAAAACATAACTCGATTAGTTATGCACCGCCTGTTCAAAACCAAAAAAAATGGATTTTCAAACTAATTAGTCATATTTCTGGAATTCATTAAGACTTGTTGTTTGCCACTGTTTTTCACATCTAGAATTCATGTTGAGGTTCTGAATCTGAGACCTTTATTGCTGTTTGAAACGTGCTATTTACATGACTTACTTGTGGAGGGATATTTGAGCCATATAACTATTTATGTGTACCCCATCTGTGCAAGTCCTAACTGTTTCTCTATTTGTCGTTTAGAATTTTATCCTTTAAAACCTAGGGGTTCAGCCTAGTACTCACCTCATAGGATTAGTAGTCCTAAACACCCTCCGGGACTTATAGGACGGGACGGGTAATAGCACGTAATAAGCCTCGTGACTAACTCACGCGTTTTCAAACTAACCTTTACGGGGTGGGAGGGTAGAATATGGAGATGATGACCGATGTGCTAATATCTCATGTAGCCCCTCTTCTGAGGAGTGTTTACTGGGTATTGAATTGACGTGATCCATATTGATCATAAACCTAGGACTCCCCTCCCCTTTACTTGCTTTTATCTACTTTATTTAGAATTGTTTAAATCTTTCATAAATTTCTGCCCCCTTTACTTTCCTCAAAGTTTCAACTTATTTGCAATATTATATGCAAACCCCTTCTATTTGAGCCCTTAATTGCTTACTTGATTATGTGAAGTCACAACATAGCATGGCCGGGAACCACACTAGTGGATCTTGAGGGGTGCCTAACACCTTCCCCTCGAGATAATTTCTAGCCCTTACACGAACTCTGGTTTTCCAATTCAAAACCCTTAGTGTCCTAATGCACTTAATCATTAGGTGGCGACTCTTCAAATCCAAAAACCCAATTCCCATACGGGAATAGAGTTGTCTTCCCAAATGTCGTAAACCCGATTTTGCGAGGAAAAGGGGGCGTCGACAGCATGGCGACGCTGGGGACTCTTTAGGCTTTTACCACTTCATGTTATATGTGACATTATTATTTTCTTTTATTGCTTTGTTTAATGTCTTTATTCGAAACTGACTTGGCTTTTTTGTTTTTTTTTCTTTCTTTAACGCTTTCATTTACTGTTTTACTTCAATACCGTTGCAATTTTTGAGCAATTATTGTAATCATTATGAACGTGAAGATACGTGACAATTTGTTTCATTTTTTGTAATTGCATCTTCAACCTCATATTCCACTCGTGCCAAACAAATACCATAGCAACACTTATAATGAGTTGTTGCGCTCTTTCAATATTATCACCCCCTAAATTTGGCAAAGGCATAGTTGCGGTAAAACCAGTCGATCAGCGGTGCAGTCGACGGTTCCGTGCCTTTCCCTCTTGAGTTGTCCGCTCAAGGGTACCGGTCTAATACCCCATAGAAACCTTATTCTGTTTAACTGTGCATGCATCACTGCCAAACCTATCCGAGTCAGTTATGTTGTCCACATAATGACTCTTTAAGACAGCCTTGTCCAAAGTCCACTGGATTTCCCTGGAACCCAAACGGACAACACCATATTCTGTGCATTTATTTGGAGAACTAAATGCCATTATGCTAATTATTGGTTTAAATAGTCGAGTCCGGCGGGGGGTACGGTTTTAACCCTTTTGTTTTGCAGAAAATGAAGAACAAAGTCCCCGACTTCGGTATGGTCAGTATACCCTCACTCTTGCTGACCTGGTGGAGGAATCTCCCATCAAGTGACCAAATCAATGAATGGAAAGAGAGGGTCACCAAGGCTAGTGAGAAGCTGGAATATCTGGAATACAGCTGCTGGAGTTGGAAGGAAAAGTGAGGAAAAGAGTCACTGATTGCCAGAACGCTGAGGGAAACGAAGGAGAACGCCTGGCAAAGGCATTTTTATTGGTGAATCTACGCGAGCTGGAGGATTTGATCAACGAGAGCATTCAACCTGAGGGTGGTCCTTCAAGGACCAAGTAGTTAGGAGTCTTTTCTTTTGCTTTAAAATGTAATAAGGCCAATGGCCATTAGTGACATTTTATTTCCTGCAATTTTTAGTGTCGTTTTGGGATTCGTCTTATTTTTATCAATAAAATGAGGCATTTAGTATTATAAGTTCTCCAAATCAACTTGTCGCTAGGCCTACCTCGGGCGCAACGAGGCACCCAAATTAGGACACGATTTATATTCTCACACTATGTGTTTAAATATCGCAACATTTTTCTCATAATCCTTACTAACTTGTTACCTTTTTGTTTTTACTTTTTGTTTTATTCCCCCTCCCCAAAAGGTTAGTTCGCGCACTCTGGCATGATCATCTTAGGCAGAAGGGCACATCTCAGCAATTGGTCCATCAGAACCACCTAGGCCCGGAAAGGCTGAACAAAGCACTATGCATTATCTTTTACTTTTTCGCTAGTTGATTTCCTTTTCGTATTATCTTTAAATTTTGAAAAGAGCTCCGATGTTCAAAACAATTCTGGAATTTATCAAAGTATTTCAGTTTCTTATAAATCTTGCCCTTATTATTTTCTCTATCATTTACTTTATTTACACAGTATTACTATTACTTATCTTGATGAACCGACGAATGTGACATGCGACGAGATAACGCAACAAATGGATACAGACTCAGAAGAGGATGATATACCAGAAGAGGTTGTTAAAGAGGTTGAGAACTTTGAAAATAGGCCTAAGTCTAACTTGGACGAAACTGAGGTTGTCAACTTGGGGGATACAGAGAATGTCAAGGAAATGTGCATCGGTGTTCATCTGTCACCATCAGAAAAGGAAGAGTACACGGAATTTCTAAAAGAATATGAGGACATATTTGCCTGGTCGTATGATGATATGACCGGTCNGAGTGGAATCACCAAGAGGTGATTATTCATGGCGACGGTAGTAATCCCATATACATTCGTCAGACCATCCCAGCAATCGGAGGAAGAAGGAAGATAGGCGAAGAAACCTACCATCACATTGAGCGAGTCAATGCCGTGGACAAGGACAAGTGGTGGGACAACAAGATCGAAAGTATACTGAATTGGTGTGGATACGAGCCTGGCAAGGGACTTGGCAAAAACCTCCAGGGAATCGCCAAACCCATCAAGCTGAAAAAACATGGCACCACTTTTGGTTAGGGTACGAGTACATGGCAAGAATTCAAGACTGGTCGCCACCATGGCGCAGACCCTACTACCCACTGGAGCACCCAATACCCCGCCTGGAGCAAACTTTCCAGCCAACAGACATCATATATGGGTCAGAAGAAGAGGAAGCATTAGCAACAATGAGGAACTTGTTCCTGGAGGATGATAATATGGACTGTCATGTCATTTTTGAGGAGGAAGGGGAGGAAGGCCTTTCCATACAAGCTGTGAGCCGAGGAGCGCGCCTCAACAATTGGTCCATCAGAACCACCAAGGCCCGGAAAGCTTCGGGGTAGCAAGGCTGAACAAAGCACTATGCATTATCTTTTACTTTTTCGCTAGTTGATTTCCTTTCCGTACTTTCTTTAAATTTCGAAAAGAGCTCCGATATTCAAAACAATTATGGAATTTATCAAAGTATTTCAGTTTCTTATAAATCTTGCCCTTATTATTTTCTCTATCATTTACTTTATTTACACAGCATTACTATTACTTATCTTGATGAACCAACGAATGTGACATGCGACGAGATAACACAACAAATGGATATAGACTCAGAAGAGGATGAGATACCAGAAGAGATCGTTAAAGAGGTTGAGAACTTTGAAAATAGGCCTAAGTCTAACTTGGACGAAACTGAGGTTGTCAACGTGGGGGGATACAGAGAATGTCAAGGAAATGTGCATCGGTGTTCATCTGTCACCATCAGAAAAGGAAGAGTACACGGAATTTCTAAAAGAATATGAGGACATATTTGCCTGGTCGTATGATGATATGACCGGTCTCAGTACATCTATTGTAGCTCACAAACTACCAACAAATCCGACATGTCCGCCAGTAAAGCAGAAGCTCAGAAAGTTCAAGCCAGACATGAGTTTGAAAATCAAGGAAGAAGTTACCAAACAAGTCAAAGCCAAGGTCCTCAGAGTAGTGGAATATCCAACATGGTTGGCTAACATTGTGCCAGTGCCAAAGAAGGATGGGAAGGTCAGGGTCTGTGTCGACTACAGGGACCTCAATCGGGCCAGTCCGAAAGACGACTTCCCCTTACCGAACATACACATCCTGATTGACAACTGCGCCAAGCACGAGCTGCAGTCATTCGTCGATTGTTTTGCTGGGTACCATCAGATATGGATGGATGAGGAAGACGCGGAGAAAACGGCTTTCATTACGCCGTGGGGAATGTATTGTTACAAGATGATGCCGTTCGGATTGAAGAATGCTGGGGCCACCTACATGAGAGCCATGACTACTCTTTTCCACGACATGATACACAAAGAGATCGAGGTGTATGTAGACGATGTCATCATCAAATCCAAGAAAGCCACTGACCACATGGAGGATTTAAGGAAGGTCTTCAACAGATTGAGAAGGTACAACTTAAAGCTGAATCCTACCAAATGTGCATTCGGGGTTCCTACCGGAAAATTGCTTGGGTTCATCGGAAGTCGACGAGGAATAGAACTGGACCCGTCAAAGGTTAAGGCCATTCAGGAATTGCCGCCGCCAAAGAACAAGAAAGAGGTTATGAGTTTCTTGGGGAGACTCAACTACATCAGCCGGTTCATAGCCCAGTCTACTGTCATTTGTGAACCAATCTTTAAAATGTTGAAGAAGGACGCTGCCACTAAATGGATGATGATTGTCAAAAAGCCTTCGACAGAATCAAGGAATACCTGTCAATGCCGCCAGTTCTGGTTCCGCCCGAACCGGGCAGACCGCTCTTGCTCTACCTTGCAGTATTGGATGGAGTATTCGGTTGTGTTCTGGGGCAACATGATGAAACGGGGAGAAAGGAGCAGGCCATCTACTACCTCAGCAAGAAGTTCACCCCGTACGAGGCCCGGTACTCCCTGCTAGAACGCACCTGTTGTGCTCTGACTTGGGTGGCTCAGAAGTTGAGGCATTATTTCTGTGCCTATACCACTTACCTCACATCAAGAATGGATCCGCTGAAATATATCTTTCAGAAGCCCATGTCCACGGGCAAGCTAGCCAAATGGCAAATCCTGCTGAGTGAATTTGATATTGTCTACGTGACCCAGAAAGCGATCAAAGGACAAGCACTGGCAGATCATCTTGCCGAAAATCCCGTGGACGGAGAATACGAGCCTATGAAGACGTATTTCCCTGACGAGGAGGTCTCTTTCATAGGAGAAGACATTGCAGAATCCTATGATGGCTGGAGAATGTTCTTCGACGGAGCAGCAAACTTTAAAGGAGTTGGCATAGGAGCAGTTCTAGTATCAGAAACAGGCCAGCATTATCCGGTGTCCGCCAAACTCAGGTTCCCATGCACCAACAACATGGCCAAGTACGAAGCCTGCATCTTAGGGCTCAAGCTGGCCATTGACATGAACATTCAGGAGTTACTAGTGATCGGGGATTCAGACTTGCTCATACATCAGGTTCGAGAAGAATGGGCAACCAAGAACTCCAAAATACTCCCATATTTGCATCATGTACATGAGTTGAGGAAGAGGTTTACAAAGACAGAATTCGGGCATGTCCCCAGAGTCCAGAATGAGTTCGCCGATGCATTGGCCACTCTATCATCCATGATTCAGCATCCAGATAAGAACTTCATTGATCCTATCCCGGTAAAAATCCAGGATCAACCCGCTTACTGTGCTCATGTTGAGGAAGAAGCAGATGGAAAACCATGGTTTCATGACATTAAGAAGTATCTGTCAACAGGAGAATATCCAGAACTCGCAAACACTACTCAAAAGCGCACACTGCGGAGGTTATCCAATCACTTCTTTCACAGCGGAGGAATCCTGTATAGGAGGACTCCCGATTTGGGATTACTAAGATGTGTCGAAGCAAAGGAAGCATCCAGGTTGTTGGAAGAAGTTCATGCAGGGACCAGTGGTCCGCATATGAATGGTTTTGTCTTAGCCAAGAAAATACTCCGGGCCGGTTATTTTTGGATGAATATGGAGACGGACTGCATCCAGTATGTTCAGAGATGCCATCGCTACCAGATTCATGCAGACATGATAAAGGTGCCTCCTAACGAGCTTAATGCAACAAGCTCACCATGGCCATTTGCCGCTTGGGGAATGGATGTCATTAGACCTATCGAGCCCGCCGCATCAAACGGGCACAGGCTAATTCTAGTGGCAATTGATTATTTCACCAAATGGGTTGAAGCGGCATCATATAAGGCGGTAACCAAGAAGGTTGTGGCAGACTTTGTCCGCGACCGTATCATTTGCCGGTTCAGCATCCCGGAGTCAATCATTACTGATAATGGTTCCAATCTCAACAGTGATCTGATGAAAGCCATGTGTGAGACGTTCAAGATTAAGCACAAGAATTCTACTGCCTACAGACCACAGATGAATGGAGCAGTAGAAGCAGCCAATAAGAACATCAAGAAGATACTAAGGAAAATGATAGAGAAACACAAACACTGGCACGAAAAGCTATCCTTTGCTTTATTGGGATACCGTACCACAGTCCGCACATCAACCGGGGCGACTCCCTATATGTTGGTTTATGGTACCGAGGCAGTCATTCCCGCCGAGGTAGAGATTCCCTCCCTGAGGGTTATACAGGAAACGGAACTTGAAGATGCAGAATGGGTAAAGAGTCGCTATGAGCAGTTAGCCCTTATAGACGGAAAAAGACTGAATGCAGTTTGCCATGGTCAATTGTATCAGAACCGGATGTCCAGAGCCTTCAACAAAAGAGTCAGACCGAGACGGTTCACACCGGGGCAGCTGGTGTTAAAGAAGATTTTTCCACATCAAGATGAAGCCAAAGGGAAATTCTCTCCCAACTGGCAAGGCCGTACATGGTTCACCGCGACGAGCAGTCGCAGTCGAAGCTTGGCTCTAGCCGATAGGCTAGCAGTAAGCTTGGCTACAGCGAAGCGCTTACCAAGCGCGAAGGAAAGGGCCTTCGCCACTTGAGCTATATGCGGGGGAACTCGCACGTGCGGTGGGTTCCAAACCTGCCTTAGTCTCAAATAGGGCGCAAGCTAGGGACTTCCGGATTGAACTAGGGAACGGAATTCAAGGGCAACGAAGGCCCTTAGATAGTAATTTAAATGGAGTTCCCCGGAGAATGAACTCCGGGAAGTTGGATAAACAAACCCAACCGGCAATTTCCTCTTTTTTTCCTCCTCCCTTCAGTCCAGTTTGAACTCGTCCCAACAACGAACACTCCCTGGAGTCTTTCTTCTAGTTCCCGAATTCTTTGACGGCTTGCTTCCATTCGGGCTTCAATAGAAGCCGGGTTCACGGAGCGAAGATGCCTCAAGAAAGCATTTAACATTATTCGAGTCTTTCGAAGAAATAAGTACCTAAAGATTCATAGTGAACTTCGATGGGAGTTTCTCTTGAAGCAATAACGCGTTGATCTAGTCGCCACCGGAGCCACAAAGGACAATCACGATCTTATATATAAGAAGAACAAAAGATCTTTCTTGATCAATCCCTTTGCCCCTCATTCTTCAAGAATAAGGAAGATCCTTTTCAAGTTTGAATTTGTTCATTTGGAATCTGGGTTCTTCTACTTCATATTTATTTAATATGAATGTTTTCCCTCTCTTTTTTTTATATCATTCCTTAAGTCCCATAGGTTTGATCCTGTAGAATTTGACCCATTTTCTCATTGAACGAAAGGTACGAAATAAATCAGATTGATAAAAGTACCATGTGAAATCTTCAAATAGGTCTGTCGAGCTTCTGAATTTCGATTAATTGAATCTCCCGCCCCGGGTATTATTTCGCCGCTACTAATGGGGTCTCGGTTGATTTCCCTTCCTTTAGCTACTAAGATGTTTGCGAAGAATGGAAAGGCAGGCTGCGAAGGCGCTTACTCAAAGGCTGACCTGTTTAGGAAGCTAGCGCCCGCTCTCGCTCCAATATACCTCCTAGTTGGACCCAGACTGCGATGGAAGTGAATGTGGAATCTTTTCCCCGGAGCTGGAACAACTTGTTCTTCCTGACCCGATTCAACGCCAACAGGAGGAGACCTCATACTCGCAGAAATGGATGGAGAAGTCTGGCCAAAGCCAATTAATTCAGATGCAGTCAAGCGTTATTATGTGTAATCATTATAATTTCTTTATGATGTAATTTGAAATACGCCTGACCTGATACCCGTTTAAGAGGGATACGTAGGCAGCCCTATGGGTTCGGTCACAATTCAATAAAAAAATTTCGTTTCCCCCTAATAATGGAAACTGGGGCAGAATTTTGAGGAGGACCCTCAAAATTCCGAAGTCAACTTTCAGCCATTCATCGCACGCAGCCATCAGAAACTCCAGCCCAGTAAACTGGGGCAGAATTTTGAGGAGGACCCTCAAAATTCCGGAGCAAAAGAGGTCGCAATGTCTTGAACCGCGTCGCAGTCTTCGGTTCATCTAAAAGAAAATCGTTCTAAATTATGTATATACATCATATTTAAAAAAAAATTATATTACCAGGTCATGCATGGCTACCATCAAATTGCTTTGTTTAGCTCCCCAATGAAAACAACAGCCGAATGGGACGAGCGGAGTCCACGGGAAGACGAACTAACCTTCCCCCTTTACAAAACTCACGATTTTCCTTTGGATGCAGGCATCCGAGACATAAAGTCATCAGATACAATTACATACTCATACTTTTTCAGGAATACAACTCTCAGAATCATCGCCTATTTACAAGTGCTACCCAAGCACGGCATCCCCAGCAGCCACAATGACGCAATCAGTTATCAACTATCATCTCTCAGCTAAGAAATTTCATTATACCTCCACCTTTATTTCGTACATTGCATAAGGCTACTCTTCTGCCTTCCGAGGTTAAGCACTACCTCCACCTGCATTTCTTGCATTGCATAAGGCTACCTTTCTGCCTTCCGAGACTAAGCATTGTCTCCACCTGCATTTCTTGCATTGCATAAGGCTACCTTTCTACCTTCCGAGACTAAGCATTGTCTCCATCCCGCATTTCCCTGCACTGCATAAGGCTACCTTTCTGCCTTTCGAGGTTAAGCTCTACCTCCATCCTGCATGGCTGAAATATCGCCACCTCTTATTTACATCGGCTAAAATATCGCCAACTTTATTTAAATCCTGCATGGCTGAAACATCGCCAATTTTATTTAAATCCCTCACATGGCTGAAATATCGCCAACTTCATTTAAATCGCTATATCGGCTGAAAGATCGCCAGTTTATATTTAAATCTCTGTCGGCTGAAATATCGCCATTTATATTTATGCTTTATATCGGCTGAAATATCGCCAACTTCATTTAAACCGCTATATCGGCTGAAAGATCGCCAGTTTGCATTTAAATCTTTGTCGGCTGAGATATCGCCATTTATATTTATGCTTTACATCGGCTGAAGTATCGCCAAATCCTGCATTTCATGGGCTGAAATATCGCCAAATTGTCCAAGGGCGTCATTGTTCGGAGGCATCATTTTCATAGCCCGAGAATGCCATGCCATGGCCTGAGGACCCACCGCTTTATATTTTGCACATCATTATTCAAAGGCATCATGGTTCGGAGGCACCATTATCATAGCCCCAGAACGTCATTTCATAGCCTGTGAATCCTTTATTATACGCTTCATGGCCCTGGACGTCATGGTCTGAGGACGTCATCCTGCCCGTCCGAAGACAGCATTCATGGTCCAACGGGAACTTGCATCACGTTTAAATTTATGCACGATATGTTTGTATTGCTCATCTGCAGGTACACCAGCTGGCAACGGCCATTACAGCAGGAGCGATCTCGCTCCGGTTCCCGCAGCCCATCGGTCCCTGACCATCCTTCCCAACCTAAATATTGCGTCCGTCCTTTTCAAAACCTCCATCGGCATATTCCGCTGATGTATCCCGAACTACATATGACCTGATTCCTGTAAGACCAGGGATATGTAGGCAGCTCAGGAACCAGAGCTCGGTCAAAACTTTTTTTTCAAGTCGTTTCTTTCGGTCAAAATTGGCCATCATATCTTTACCCGACAACTCTTTCATCCTTCCCGGGTAATGAGGGGCAGCTGTTGATACCCAAATTTTCCCTATCTATTTTTTATACTCAAAATATTCTCAAAATAGCATGTATAAGCATGCCCAAAAGTTTGGTATTTTTCCTTTAATTTTAAAGATTTTTAAATCAATTTATTGTCTATTTTTACACTACAAAATTCAATAATTATTCCCAAACCGGCATTTTTGGTGAATAATTTATTTCATTCTCATATTTACACTAAGATATAATTAAGGTAATTTTTCCGTATTTTTTACACATTTGTTTGGTATTTTAAGCTAAATTGCATATAATTGCAATTATAACCTATTTTACAATTAACAGTATTTTATAATCATAAAATGACTTTTAGTATTTTTACATTAATATTTATATGTTATTAATTAGTCCAGTACCTTTAATTTATTTTCAAATCATTTTTTACTATTTTATAAAGATAATAAAAGGTGAAAATTGGCTATTTAACAAACAGCCCCATTTGCATTTCAATTATAGCCCCAATTTAACCCCACCCCATCAGATTGTAATTAAACCCAAATGGCCCAATACCCCATCTGAACCAACCCAGCCCAATTCCTGATTGACCCGGTCCACTCCCGGTTTAATCTGAGTCGTTGATCAAATGAGATCAACGGCCCAGATTTAATTGCCTTGATCAACGGCCCAGATTTAATTGCCTTAATCAAACCCTCACCTACCCCCTTTCCCCCGTCTCATTTTCGAGACTCCTCATCTCTCTCTATCTCTCATTCTCTCTCTATCTATCTGGGACTCTCTAGAAGCCCTTTGGCTTCTCCCCTCCGACTGGGTCTGTTCACCTTCTCCGACCAGTTCTCTCACCGGAACCTATGGCTCATCACTACCTCTTGGTCATCTACCCGCCTCTCAACCACTCAGTGATATCCTAGGCTTCTCAGATGAACCTGGAGCGGTTCACTCCCCCTATGGGTCTCTTGCCATTTTCCGGCCAATCCCCGGCCGTTTGAGTAAGTTTGCAGTATCTCCGGGTAAATCCATGTCGTTCATGAGGTTTGCTCTCTTTTCTGGGTTCCACGAAACCCTAGTTCTCTATATTCTGGGTTCTCTTTTAAGATCCGTTCTATATTTACGATTCTATGAAGTTTCTTCGTGTTTTTCTCCGAAAATTCAGTTTTTAGCAATTTCAAGAACTAGGGTTTCCCGACCAAGTTCTCGAAACAGTTCTTTGATTTTTAAAACGCCTCTACTGTGTTTGATCGATTATTTTATGCTTTCTTGTTGCCTTGATTGTTATGCTGAAACCCCAATTTTAGGTTAACCCTTATTATGTGTATCCTTTTGTTACCTAATTGTGTGCATCCATGTGTTATCCGTGACTCCTGTTTAATTCGCTACTATGACCTCTTCCTGTTGATTTCTATGAACATCTCTTCCTGTTAACCATGTGACTGCTATTTAAATGCTCAATAATTCCGACTCTTGCCCTACTGGTTGTTTATTTGATGATTTGTACTGATCCTCTTGTGTAAAAATCTCATGCTTGTGATACTTTCCTTAAAAATATGATCTCGTGTATTCCTTATGCAATTCTGTACCAATTTTGAATTATTTCTATATTTATGTGATGCTTTCCTTAATTACTTTGGATTCCCTAGGATTACGATTTGATCTGGGATCCCTTTGATTGATTCTCGAACTGATACCCTATTTTTACACGATTATTTCAACTTTTCCTTAATTACCCACTATGTATTTGGCCTTGATTATGCACTATGTGATTCCTTGCCTTAATTAGCCTTGTTGAAATGATTTCTTTCCTTATTCTACCTTGGCTCACCGTTTGAACTAGACTCCTTAATTAAAAGAGTCCAATTATCTTAATTGACACTAATTGATTGCTATTGCCATGTTTGTGCACTCTTTGCCTATGTACTACTTGTTTTCCAAACTATATAAAGACCTGTCTTCCCTCTTCACACACACACTGAGATTCACACGAAAAAGACACTGACACAAATTGCCTCTGAAATCACTGA
This sequence comes from Nicotiana attenuata, assembly GCF_001879085.1. Taxonomy (NCBI): domain Eukaryota; kingdom Viridiplantae; phylum Streptophyta; class Magnoliopsida; order Solanales; family Solanaceae; genus Nicotiana; species Nicotiana attenuata. Next base: position 66,974 of record NW_017672986.1, read on the forward strand.
ACACACAAACACACCCAAGACTGAGTAGTCTCTGCTGCTCTTGTGGTTTTGCATACTACTACTGCTCTCATCCTGCATATTACTGTCCTGTAGCTGTTTCCTTGTCCTACATACTGCTGCTGCTGTGTTATTTCCAGCACTTTGCTATCCCCTAGTCTCTAACTAGTATGTTTTGCTATTTAGCTTTGTAGTATCTACACAACATGCTCCAGTTTTTGCTTACTTACTTACTGTTCCTTATGTGTTTCATCCTTTGGTTCCACTGCTTATCATGTAACTAGCTTAAGTCTGAATGTGTGTCTTGTTTTCCATATGGTTCCATGTGATCATGTCATTACTATACCCATATCCCTCCCTTTCTTTAAGTCTGATATGTTTCCAGTTCCTTCTGAGACATTAGTCCTTATGTGTTCATGATTTGCTGATCCTCCCCTGACCTGGTTGTTGTCACTATGCTCTCATTATGTGCTCAAACCTGCCTCTCCTACTACTTGAGTGTTATGTAATCCTAACCCTATTAATCTGTGCTATTATTGTGACAACTATGTGGTAATTATGTGATAACTATAACTCTATTTAAGTGCTAATATCAATGTTATCTGTCCCCAATCCCTTACCCCTGTTTGTGTTTGCTCTTTCATGAGTTCTTTACCTGCTGGCTGTCGTTGTATTGCTTCTCTCTGTGATAAAAAATATTTTACCAAAATCTGTCATCATTTTCTGAAATCATCTTTTCAAGGCTGTTGTCTCAATTACTCTTTTCAAACTTGAAATTCTCTTTAAAACTCTTCTTCCCGCACTTCACACTATTCTTAGACTCTAGGCTCTGCCCCCTTCGAGTGAGCACTTTCTTGGGGACCTCTGAGTACCCATTGAACTCTGACACTCAAGGCTGGCCTTCTACACTGCACTTACTCATTCTTGGCTAGGGTGCCTGGGTGTGAGCACTGTCCAGGATCTTCTGAGATCCTTAGAGACTATGACACACTTGGGTTGTAAGGCCATGGCATATGGCAAGTGGATCTGGTACTTTGTGCCTACTGTTGGGCTTTCTATAGTATAGCTTCTTGATTTTCCTTTTATTTAGTTGTGTAATTCAGCAATTTTGGTCTGTAATAATTATTTGTAAAACACTTCAGGGCTGGATAGTGAAAAGGGTAGGGATGATGCATGCTTAGCATAATTTTGGGTAGAAAACATGCTTTAGGATTTGCTTCGCCTCTGTGCGCAATAGAGATCCTGCATAGAACATGTTTGCATTAGATATCATGTTTCCTTAGGTCTATTCATGTATGCATATCATCACATCCGTGTTCATTTAAGGATCCACGTTAGATATTAATGATGTTAACTACATGCTTGATCAGAAATAGCACTAAATAACTTCTTCTTTTGAAACAATACTGTCTCTGCATGCATAACTCACATGTAGATATCATGTTCTTAGGTGTACTATCGGATCTATTTTCAGCATGTCTACCTTTTTTTTTAATCTGGGCTAAGTACTCAATAAAAGTGCCTAGGCAAACCTTAGGCCTAACGTTTGCTAAAATCAATCAAAAACATAACTCGATTAGTTATGCACCGCCTGTTCAAAACCAAAAAAATGGATTTTCAAACTAATCAGTCATATTTATGGAATTCATTAAGACTTGTTGTTTGCCACTGTTTTTCACATCTAGAATTCATGTTGAGGTTCTGAATCTGAGACCTTTATTGCTGTTTGAAACGTGCTATTTACATGACTTACTTGTGGAGGGATATTTGAGCCATATAACTATTTATGTGTACCCCATCTGTGCAAGTCCTAACTGTTTCTCTACTTGTCGTTTAGGATTTTATCCTTTAAAACCTAGGGGTTCAGCCTAGTACTCACCTCATAGGATTAGTAGTCCTAAACACCCTCCGGGACTTATAGGACGGGACGGGTAATAGCACGTAATAAGCCTCGTGACCAACTCACGCATTTTCAAACTAACCTTTACGGGGTGGGAGGGTAGAATATGGAGATGATGACCGATGCGCTAATATCTCATGTAGCCCCTCTTCTGAGGAGTGATTACTGGGTATTGTATTGACGTGATCCATATTGATCATAAACCTAGGATTCCCCTGCCCTTTACTTGCTTTTATCTACTTTCCTTAGAATTGTTTAAATCTTTCATAAATTTCTGCCCCCTTCACTTTCCTCAAAGTTTCAACTTATTTGCAATATTATATGCAAACCCCTTCTATTTGAGCCCTTAATTTCTTACTTGATTATGTGAAGTCACAATTATAACATGGCCGGGAACCACACTAGTGGATCTTGAGGGGTGCCTAACACCTTCCCCTCGAGATAATTT
>NW_017672986.1:71182-156743 GCF_001879085.1 Nicotiana attenuata
GTGAATATAAGTTCGGCCGGGACCCACAGTTGTGGACCAAGAGGGGTGCCTAACACCTTCCCCTCGAGGTTACTTCGAGCCCTTACCCTAATCTCTGGTAATGCAAAACAATCCAAGAGTTAATCACTCTAGGTGCCCTAACCGCACCGTAATCTGTTAGGTGGCGACTCTTCAAATACCCAATTCCCAAAAGTAAATGAGTTATCACACCCCATGAAAATGTCAAAACGCGGACCTCTCTCCGCGAGGAGGGAAAAAAGGGGGGCGCGACAGCATGGCGACTCTGCTGGGGGTAATTAGGCTCTTACCATAACTAACTTGCCCTTATGAATTAGTCCAAGCATGCTTTATCCCGTACCCTCTTCCCTTATTTTAATTTGACTGTCTGTTTTCTTTTAAGCGTTTATTGTTCTTTATTCTTGAAACTAACTTGTCTCTTTGTTTCCTTTTCCTGTAACCATCTTTCAATTATTTAAATACTGTATTTATTTTTTCCTTACGTGCAAATACTTGACTACATGTTATTAATTGCTGCATAAATCATGCTCCACATCATATTCCACTCGTGCGTAGCAAATCCCATAGCAACGCTTTAATGAGTGGTTGCGCTCTTCCTATATACTTCCCTTAAATTTGGAAAGGCTTATTTGTGGTTAAACCAGTCGATCAGCGGTGCAGTCGATGACTACGTGCCTTTCTCGCCGAGTTGTCCACTCGAGGGTACCAGTCTAAAACCCCATAAAAACCTTACTCTGGTTGAAATTGTGCATGTATCATGGTTAAACCTAGTCGGATCAGTTATGTTGTCCACATAATGATCCTTTAAGATAATCCTTATCCAAAGTCCATCGGGTTTTCCATAATCCCAACGGACACAACCACGTTATGTGCATTAATTTGGAGAACTAAATGTCGATATGTTGATCACGAATGTATAAATAGTCGAGTCTGGTGGGGGAGAAGGGCCTAATCCTTTTTGTTTTGCAGAAAATGAGGCACGAGGTCCCCAGCTTCGGTATGGTTAGCACACCCTCACTCTTGCTAGACTGGTGGAGGAATCTTCCATCAAATGACCAAATCAATGAATGGAAAGAGAGGGCCGCCAAATCTAGCGAGAAGCTTGAATATTTGGAATACAGCCTGTTGGAATTGGAAGGAAAAGTGAGGAAGAGAGCCGCCGACTGCCAAAACGCTGAGGGGAACGAAGAAGGGCATTTGGCAAAGGCATTCCTGCTAATGAGCCTGCGCGAACTGGGGGATTTGATCGACAAGAGCATTCAGCTTGAAGAAAGTCCTTCCGAGACCAAATAGATTAGGTTTACTTTTCGAATGTAATAAGGCCAAGTGCCAGTAGTAACTCATTTTATTATTTTTATCTTAGTGTCGTTTTGGGATTCATCTATCGTTTACATTATGAAATGAAGCATTTATTGGCATTAAAAGTTCTCCAAATCTATTTGCCGCTTGGCCTACCTCGGGCACAACGAGGCTCCCAAATTAGGACGTGAATTTATATTTCCGCAATATGTGTTTAAATACTGCAAACATTTCAGGATCCTCACTGACTTGTTACCTTTTGTTTTTGCTTTTTTTTTAATTATTATTCCCATTCCCTTAGGTTGGTTCGATCATACTGGCCTCAACAGCATATCACACTAGATCTAGAGGCCCTCCACCTCCTCCTCCTCCAAGAAACACAAAAGGCAAAGCAAAGGCAAAAATGGACGATTTAAGTGGTATCCGAAAGGAAAATGTTGAGAACGCGGAGACCTCCGATGGCCGTAGTACTCTGGCCCCGAATGACCTAGTTTCGAGACTGGAACAAAAGATAATAGAACTGCAAGGAGAACTTGAGCAGGTCCGCAACTTGGCAAACCTGTCACTCACCCTCAATGTCCCCGATGTCCACCAACAAAACGCAAAGAACCCAACGCCTCCTCAGAACACACAAAACCAACAGCCACAAAATCCTACCGCACCGAATCAATACGCAACTCTACCCCGAAATATCAATCCATTACCGATACCAACTCCACCAATTCAGTACCCACCGACCACCACTTACCACACTCCCCAAAATGCACTACCACTCATTCCCGATCCACAAAACTCCACCAATGACCACCACTGCACCCAAATTCCTGGCACCCATCAAAGCAACCCTATATACGTGGAAACTATACCCCACTCTACCCAACCAATCTCCTGTGCACCGGAATCCTCCAAGAAGGACTTGCTCATCAAAAACATGGCCGAAGAACACAAGAAGCTAACAAGCCGAGTTCAAGGTGTTGAGGGCGACAGAGGAATAGAGGGTTTGAACTATGACGACTTGTGCATACAGCCGGATGTCGAACTGCCAGAGGGGTACAAACCTCCTAGTTCGAAATGTTCGATAGTACAGGTGATCCTAGGGTTCATCTAAGAACTTATTGTGACAAACTTGTCGGGGCCGGGAAAGATGAAAAGATCCGAATGAAGCTCTTTATGAGAAGCCTTACTGGGGACGCGTTGTCTTGGTATATCAGCCAAAATCCCAAGAAGTGGTCGAATTGGGTAAGCATGGCATCGGATTTCATGGACCGGTTCAGGTTCAACACAGAGAATGCACCGGATGTCTTCTACATTCAGAATATCAAGAAGAAACTCACTGAAACTTTTCACGAGTATGCTACTCGTTGGAGGTCGGAAGCAGCCAAGGTCAGGCCCTCTCTAGACGAAGAACAGATGAATAAATTCTTCATCAGGGCACAGGATCCACAATATTACGAGAGGTTGATGGTTATCGAAAATCACAAATTCTCTGATATCATCATGCTCGGGGAAAGGATCGAGGAAGGAATCAAGAACGGGATGGTAACGAACTTTGAGGCACTGCAAGCCACAAATAAAGCACTCCAGTCAGGTGGCATATCGAAGAAGAGAGATGTTGGGGCAGTAATGGTAGCCCAGGGCCCAAAATCTCCACTTGTCTATCAAACACCTCCACCCATATTTCAAACACCTCCACCCACATATCAAACACCTCCACCCACATACCAAGCATCGCCGCCCACATATCAACCTTCATCTCCTAGATACTCCCAACCAGCCTCTGTCCATCATACCTATAACTCCCAACCATCCCACTTCCAATCACCACCAGCTCGTCAAAATTATCAAAGACCACGACCCAACTTTGACCGCAAGCCACCCAGATAGTATACCACCATTGCTGAGCCCATCGACTAATTATATAAAGGTTGAAAGTCGCAGGTTATGTCACTCCTGTTCCTGCTGTGGCATTAGAAAATCCATCCCAGTGGGTGAATCCGAACAAGACTTGTGCGTACCATTCCGGTATGAAAGGGCACACCACCGCTGAGTGCCGGACATTGAAGGATAAGATCCAAATGCTAATTGACAACAAGGTCATACAAGCAAAGAAAGCCGTACCTAACGTTCGCAACAATCCCCTCCTTGATCACAGAGGTGATGGTATACATGTGATAGAGACAAATGAATAGTGGGACCATGAGGGGTCGATCGGGCTTATTCGAGAAGGCGATGACTCTAAGGTCGCAGTCACACTTACCCCCATTGTGGTTCAGACTCAGGCACCAATCGAGGTTGAGGTAACTGCCTCAGATCCATTCGAGGTAGAAGTCGCTCCGCCCGCAGCCACCCCCACTTCATTCGACGTAGAAGTCGTCACACCCTTCACTGTGACAGTATCAACCATACCCTGATTCAACTCAAAAGCAATACCCTGGGATTATGTCGCCGAGGCTCGGCGGAAAGGGAAGGCCAAGGTAGAGGAATCTGACGCTGCACAAGGAATGACTAGAACCGGAAGAGTCTATACACCTGAACACCTGGGAGGTTCGAGTAGGGATGCCACTGCTAGGCAGCCTGTCATTGAGACTGGGCCAGATGACCTGTGGAGGAAAGTACAGGCGAAGGAGTACTCTGTTATTGGCCATCTGAACAAGGTCCCTGCTCAGATATCTATCCTGTCACTATTGCAGAATTCAGAGGCACACAAGAACGCCTTAATGAAAGTGTTGAGCGAGGCTTACGTACCCAGTAACATCACCGGCGGAGAAATGGCCAACATGATGGGGCAGGTACTAGAAAATCGTAAGATCATCTTCTACGAAGATGAGCTACCACCCGAGGGGCGGAATCACAATCGAGCATTGCATATTACGGTGCAATTTGAAGACAAGTTCATTGCCAGGGTCTTGGTTGATGGAGGTTCGAGCCTAAACATTTGTCCAGTGGACACTCTGAAAAGGTTGGACAAAGGTTTCCATGAGATACGGGTAGGAAACATGAATGTGAAGGCTTTCGATGGGTCCCAGAGGGCCATGATCGGGGAGATCAACCTTTGTTTGCAAATGGGGCCAACTTGGTTCGACGTTGAATTGCAAGTACTTGACATACCAGCCTTATATAACCTTCTGTTGGGCCGGCCATGGATCCATGCTGCTGGAGCCATGCCTTCCACGCTACATCAGGTCGTGAAGTTTGAATGGAACCGCCAAGAGGTAATCATTCATGGAGATGGAAGCAACCCCATCTACACTAGTCAGACCATCCCGGCCATTGGACATAGAAGAAGGCTAGAAGGGGAAACTTACCATCACATCGAACGGGTCAATGCTGTCGAAAAGGACAAGTGGTGGAGTAACAAGATAGAAAGTATATTTGCATGGTCCGGATATGAACCCGGCAAAGGATTGGGAAAGAACCTCCAAGGTGTCACCAAACCAATACAGCTGAAGAATCATGGTACTACCTTTGGGCTCGGATACCAGTGCACATGGCAAGAATACAGGAATTGGTCGCCTCCATGGTGTGGACCACATTACCCTCTCGAGAAGCCAGTGCCACGTTTGGAACAAGCTTTCCACCAGGCCGACATAATATAGGGAACTGCAGAAGAAGAAGCACTAGCCGGGCTGAAGGATTTATTCTTAGAAGATGAGGACATGGACTGCGGTGCCATAATTGAGGAGGAGGAGGAAGAAGGCCTCACTATCTAGACTGTATAGAAGGGAGCTATTCTCAAAGGAGTGGGCATAGGGGCAGTTTTGGTGTCAGAAATGGGTCAGCATTATCCGGTATCTGCTAAACTCAGATTTCCCTGCGCTAACAACATGGCGGAGTATGAAGCCTGCATACTAGGGCTCAACATGGCAGTCGATATAAACATTCAGGAGCCACTGGTGATTGGTGATTCAGATTTGCTTGTGCACCAGGTACAAGGAGAATGGGCCACCAAGAATTCCAAGATACTACCATATCAGCACCATGTGCAGGAATTGAGAAAGAGGTTTACAAAGACAAAATTCCGACATGTGCCCAGAATTTAGAACGAGTTTGCCGACGCATTTGCCACTTTGTCATCCATGATACAACATCCAGATAAGAACTACATTGATCCCATTTCGGTGAAGATCCACAATCAGCCGGCGTATTGTGCTCATGTCGAGGAAGAAGCGGATGGAAAGCCTTGGTTCCACGACATCAAAGAATACTTATCAAAAGGAGAATATCCGGAGCATGCAAATCACACTCAAAATCGCACACTCCGCAGACTGTCAAATCACTTCTTCCACAGCGGAGGGAACCTGTATAGAAGAACTCCTGATTTGGGTCTACTAAGATGTGTTGACGCAAAGGAAGCTTCTAAGCTACTTGAGGATGTGCATGCTGGGACCTGTGGTCCACACATGAATGGTTTCGTCCAGGCTAAGAAGATACTCAGGGCAGGTTCTTTTGGATGACCATGGAGACGGATTGCATTCAGTATGTCCGCAAATGCTTTCAATGTCAAGTGCATGCCGACATGACAAAAGTGACGCCAAACGAGCTCAATGCAACTAGCTCACCTTGGCCATTCGCCGCCTGGGGAATGGATGTTATTGGTCCAATTGAGCCCACAGCTTCAAACGGGCACAGGTTTATTCTGGTCGCCATTGATTATTTCACAAAATGGGTCGAAGCTGCGTCTTACAAAGCTGTAACCAAGAAGGTTGTCGCAGATTTTGTCAAGGATCGTGTCATCTGCCGATTCGGAGTTCCCGAGTCCATTATTACAGACAATGCCGCCAACCTCAGCAGTGATCTGATGAAAGCTATATGTGAAGCTTTCAAAATCAGGCACAAGAATTCCACAGCCTATAGACCTCAGATGAATGGAGCCGTAGAAGCCGCCAACAAAAACATCAAGAAGATACTAAGGAAAATGGTAGAGAACCACAAACAATGGCATGAGAAGTTACCCTTTGCCCTATTAGGGTACCGCACCACAGTTCGCACATCAACCGGGAAAACTCCCTACATATTGGTTTATGGTACCGAGGCTGTCATCCCAGCCGAGGTGGAGATTCCTTCTCTAAGAATAATACAGGAAGTTGAACTCAGAGACGCAGAGTGGATAAGAAGTCGCTATGAACAATTGTCCCTTATCGATGGAAAGAGGATGAATGCAGTGTGTCACGGCCAACTTTATCAGAACAGAATGTCCAGAGCTTTCAACAAAAGAGTCAAACCAAGACAGTTCGCGCCAGGACAACTGGTATTGAAGAAGATCTTCCCACATCAAGATGAAGCCAAAGGGAAATTCTCTCCCAACTGCCAAGGTCCGTACATGGCCCATAGGGTGCTAACAGGAGGAGCACTCATACTTGCAGAAATGGATGGAGAAATATGGCCAAAGCCAATCAATTTAGACGCAGTCAAAAGATACTATGCCTAGATTATTTTACATTTCTTCATCTGATGTAATTGAACTACGCTTGACCTGATTCCCGTTTAAGAGGGGATACGTAGGCAGTCTTATGGGTTCTGTCATATCATAATAAAATTTGCATTTCCCCCCAAGATCAGAAACTGGGGTAGAATTTTGAGGAGGGTCCTCAAAATTCCGGAACAAGTCCAGCCAGCGCCATCGCATGCCAGGCAGTCAGAAATCGGTTAAGAAACTGGGGCAGAATTTTGAGAAGGATTCTCAAAATTCCGAAGGGATTCAACAAGGCCTATTGTCTGCAAACAGTCAAAAGATCATCTACCAAACTGGGGCAGAATTTTGAGGAGGACCCTCAAAATTCCAATATGAGAGAGTTGCAAGGTCTCTGAAATGTGTTACAGTCACTAGTTCATCTAAAATGATGTGATATTTCACTGTGTTTTTAAATAATAACTCTATTTTTTCAAATATTGCATATTTTCGAAATCTCTATTTCCATTACAGTCAAGTATCACCCAGGGGAACTCGAAAGGCTTTCAGAACGGAGCAATGCAAAGCCAGCCAACAGAAGCACGAACCAACCTTCCCCTCATAAAACTTACAATTTTTCTTTGGACCCAGGCACATCTGACATAACGGTAACATCTGCGTAGAAAGATCGCTATCAATCAGGCCATCAGACATCGAATACATCTCCAGCTAAGACATATGCTACTCCTATTTGCTTCTTGCTCCTAATCCCTGTCCCGCATATTTGCATGAGGCTAATCCTTGCCTCCCCGATTTGCATGAGGCTAATCCCTGCCTCCATACTTGCATGAGTCTAATCCCTGACTCCCTATTTGCATGAGTCTAATCCTTGACTCTATATTTGCATGAGGCTAATCCTTGCCTCCATATTTGCATGAGTCTAATCCTTGACTCTATCCCGCATGAGTCTAATCCCTAACTCCCTATTTGCATGAGGCTAATCCCTGCCTCCATCCTGCATGAGGCTAATCCTTGCCTCCACATCTGCGTGAGGCTAATCCTTGCCTCCATATTTGCATGAGTCTAATCCTTGACTCCATCCTGCATGAGGCTAATCCTTTCCTCCACATCTGCATGAGGCTAATCCTTGCCTCCATATTTGCATGAGTCTAATCCTTGACTCCATACTTGCATGAGTCTAATCCCTGACTCCCTATTTGCATAAGTATAATCCTTGACTCCATACTTGCATGAGTCTAATCCCTGACTCCCTATTTGCATGAGTGTAATCCTTGACTCCATATTTGCATGAGGCTAATCCTCGCCTCCCCGACTTGCACAAGTCTAATCCCTGACTCCATATTTTGGATGAGTCCAATCCTTATCTCCATGAGGCTAATCCTTGCCTCCGTATTTGCATGAGGCTAATCCTTGCCTCGCCGTCTGCATGGAACCAAGCAATGTCTCTTTGCACAAATATTGCTCTATTTTTAGTACTATTTATTTGCTTTTCGATCGGGCTAAGCTCTGCCCTCCATTTCACAAGACTAAGCCTTGTCTTGTTAACATATCATGGGCTAAAATATCGCCAATCTATCCAAAGGTGTCGTAGTCTAAAAGGCATCATCCTCATAGCCAGAAGACACCATGCCATGGCCTGAGGATCTCTCTCAATTTTGCATATCATTATTCAAAGGCGTCATGGTTCGGAGGCACCATCCTCATGGCCCGAGAACATCATTTCATGGCCTGCGAATCTCTCACTAGATAATCCATGGCCCAGGACGTCATGGTCTAAGGACGTCATCCTTAATCATCCAAAGACAACATTCATAGTCCAATGGGAACTTGCATCATGTTTAAAATTTATGCACAATATACACTTGCGGTATTCTTATTTGCAGGTAACCCGGCGAGCAACGGCTACCCTAGCAAGAGAAATCCCGCTCCGGTTCTCCCGACCATATCCAAACCTAACCTCTTCCATAAAACCGTTCGTTTATCCAACCCTAGATGTTGCGTCCGTCCTTGAAATGACTTCATTGGTATACTTCGCCGATGAATCCGGAACTACACACGGCCTGATTCCTGTAAAGCCAGGGATATGTAGGCAGCTCAGAAGCCAGGGTGCGGCCTAATCTCTCGAACCGTTTCGCTCGGTCAAAATTGGCCATCATTTTTTTACCCGAAAACTCTTTCATCCTTCCCGGGTAAAGAGGGGCAGCTGTTGATACCAAATTTTTCCCTCTATATTTTTTATATACATAAATGCCTTCAAAATAGCATATACATGCATATATAAGCATGCATAAGGTTTTTATAATTTTTTCCATAACTTTAGGGATTTAAATTGATTTATTTTCTTCCCTTTTATTCATAAAATCCCCAATAATTATTCCCCAAATTATTATTATGGTGATTTAGTCATTTAATTTCTATACTTATGCCAAAATGTGGCTAATATATTTTTATGCATTTTTATAATTGCATTTGGTATTTTTTAAGCTAAATTGCATATAATTGCAATATTAGCCCGTTTAACGTATAATTACATTTTATATGCGTAAAATTGGTCCCTACATTTTTAAAATGACAAATATATATTTTAAATCATTTTGGTACATAAATTATCTTCCAGAAATTGTTTATTATTTATTATAAATTAAATAGGGGAAAATTGGCTATTTAAATAATAGCCAGATTGACATCTCAATTACAGCCTAAATTGAACCCAACCCCAGCCCAATTTCCAATTAAAATACCCGACCCAGACCCTATACACACTTACCTGACGCGGAATCCAGTAAATCCTGGAGATCAACGGCCCGTATTACTCCTTTCCTTTTTAATTCCTAAGACCCTAACCCTAGCCTCATTTCCAAAAGGCCGTCGCCTCTGTATCCGCTCGTCTACTCTCTTCTCTCAACCTAACCCTAACCCCCTTTCAACAGCCTCCCTTCTTCGGTCTTCTCCGGTGACCACCCTTCAACCCCAGGCCTCCAATGGCTCCTCCATTGCCTTTCTCATCTTCTCTGAGGCCTTCAAGGGCCCTGGGCCACGCCGACTTGTATCTAAGGTTTGCTGTTTTGGCTGTTCATGGCCGCTTCGGTGTGATTTCAAGCAAAATCACACTGTATTTGTTATGATCTTTGAAGTTTCTAAACAGGCTCTTCCATCTCTATTTGGGTTTCTTTTGAAACCCTAATTTTTGTTTGCATCTCGTAGATCTGTGCTATTTTTAAACGACGAGTCTATTCCTTTTATGTTTTACACTGTTCTTGAACCTCTTTTGCAAAAGTCATCGATTTCAAGTAGTTTTACCTTCTTTTGAAGTTAGGGTTTTTCGGAACTTCTTCTAAAACTTTGTTTAAACTGATTCTTTATGTTTAAATTTCTATCTCTTGCATATTTCGACTGATTCTATGATTCTACTACCTTTTCAACTCGCCTATGTTGAAAGCCCTAAGTTTCTAAGATTTCTTTGTCTGACTCTGTGTGTTAGCATGACTACTCGATTCTTGTTTAAGTTTCTGCGATTATCTCGCCTCGAACATGTTCTACTGAATTTTCTTATCCCCAACTTACATCGCCTCTTTATGTTTGTGTTCATCTTGACTGGTCAATACTTGCCTCTTTGCATGATGCGTTTGGTTACTCCCATTCCACTCCTTTTATATGCTAAAACTCACTCTTTGATTGACTCTGAACTCCTTGTTTCTTGGCCTGATTTGAAAACTTTCCTGTAAACTCTCTATTCTCCCGTTAACTTGTTTACTTGTTACTCCCCTTAATCAATGATTTCGAATCCCTGATTCCCTGATCTACTATGTGCTGATTGTCGATTATTTCCATACCCTGCAACTTTATTTTGTTTTATTACCTTATTTGGTGAACCGAGTACTTTACTGATTTTTTCATTAGTTGTTTTCTTAATTAAACCCCTATGTATTTACCCCTAATTGTCTATTTTATACCTATACTCTATTTGATTTCTTTCCTTAATCGTTTCTGCCATTAGCGTTGGTTGATTACCCCCTTAATTAAAGGGGTACTTGCATTGGTTTGATTCTGATTAGTATTTGGTTCCATAATTACTATGGTACTATGATTCTTACTTATTTTACCTAACTTCGAACTGCTATATATACACACTTTTTCATTAACACAACACACGAACACTTTGGTTCAAAAGCTCTCTCTCTCACACTTAAAACTTTCTGCTCTTTGTGTTACTTGCTACTACTCTAAGTTAGCCGGCTGCAAGCCAAGGCTAACTATTGTGTTCTCCTGCTCTTTCACTTTGCTTACTGTCTTCTTTACTGGTATGTTCTAGTTTCAGTTCAAAGTTCCACAACAATATGATTCTCCTGTTGCTTCAGTTCATCCTGTTTCTAGTTTGCTTCTATTTATGGTTTTGCTGTGAAGTTTGTAGTTAATATGTTTACATTATTAGCATGTTACGTATTTCCCTTCCTTAGGATCAGTGTATTACCCCTCTATGTTGTTTCTGAGCATGTATATACCAATTATCTCTACCTGTTATGTGCTTACCACCATATGTTCTATGTATCCCCAAATCCCTTGACCCCTGTTTGTGACTACTGAACTTGCTTTGGTTCTGTGACTCCTGGCTGTGTATGAACCTGTCTTAAAGGTGTTGTGTTTGGACTTCTATTCATTTCTTCAATCTCTTTTCAAACAGTCTCTGTTGTTTTACTAAATTACTTTCAAACAGACTTTCTGTTTTAATACAGTTTTTCACTAAAACCTTTCAACTTGTGTCAATCACTTTCACTCTACTCCTAAGTCAATAAGTTCTGCCCCCTCTAGTATGTGTATTGCCTTGGGATCCTCTTGAGAACCCTCTGAACTCTGGCATGCTGAGGCTAGCCTTTCCACACTGCAATTGTTCAATTTTTGGTTACCAAGTCTAGGTGTAAGCACTGTCCGGGATCCTTGAGGTCCTTAGGGAACTTTGATGCACCTAGGCTATGTCGTTGTCTATGTAATTGAGGTATTTGAGGCTATTGGAGGCTTTGGGAATCTGGGCCTAATCGAAGGCTCCCTATAGAATAGCTTCTTATTTTTCTTATTTACTTATGTAATTCATTCATTGGTCTGTAATAACTTGTAAACAAATATTGGGGTGATTAGTGAAAAGGGATGGGTAGATGCATGTTTGTGGGGTAATACGTGTAGAAATCATGCTCAAAGGACTTTATGTTTAAATCTGATTGCTTTACCAAGTAGAAATCATGCTCATAGGACTTTACGTTTTAATTTGATTACCTCATCAAGTAGAAATCATGTTTATAGGGCTTTACATCTTGTCATGTTTATCTCACCATGCTAGAAACCATGCCTATAGGTTTCAAACAATTCCATAATAGAAATCATATCTGCAATGTCTTAAAATTAGCTTAGCTAACAGATGTCATATAATTTAATCTAGATTCCGTTATAACAAGTGTTTATGTATGTTTCCCTGCCTGCAAACCTTTAAAATCAGTATCAAAAGTTAGATATCATGCCTATAGGGGACCATACTCGAAATTCTGCCGGTCAACCTAAACTAGTCTAAATAAATCAATTTAATCACGTTTAGTCATTTCTGGATTGGTTTAATTAAGTATTTCATATTTCCTGAAACAAGTTCTTTAAAACTGCCTAAATTTATCATTAGATCTCATGCCTATAAGTATTACAGATTCGTTTCAAAACATGCTTTGTTTCACTATATAAATGTACTAATCAGTTCTTGTGTATAGGCAAGCCTGTAGGGCGTTTCCAAAACCTGCAATCCTGAAACTGTTTTCTATGACTTAATGTTTTTTTTATGATCCTAACGGGATTTTAAAATCAGTAGGTAATTGACAGGGTTTTACTTCTGAGTTTAATAAAAAAAATAAACTGCTTGTCTTCTACATACTCATTTAGACATCCTGCCTTAGGATACTGTTTAACAAAAGGCCCTTATTTG
The DNA here is from genome assembly GCF_001879085.1 of Nicotiana attenuata. Lineage (NCBI taxonomy): Eukaryota > Viridiplantae > Streptophyta > Magnoliopsida > Solanales > Solanaceae > Nicotiana > Nicotiana attenuata. The sequence goes on from NW_017672986.1 coordinate 83,869, forward strand.
TGTTTGAGTCGTGCTGTTTACATGCCTTACCTGTGGAGGTAAACTGAGCCTCTTATTTGCTCCTTCCTGTTCCTGCCTGCTAAGAGTCCTATATGTTATTGTTTGTTGCCTTAGTATTTTTACCTTTTAAACCTTAGGGGGTCCGTCTAGAACCACCTATAGGTAGAGGTCTTAATCCCTCCAAGACCATTAGGAAGGGACGGGTAACAACACGCAATAGAGATCGCTGACCAAACACTCGCTTTGCATGACCACTAAGGGGATGGGAAGGGTAGATATGGGATATGATCACTACGCGCTAATGTCACGTGTAGCCCCTCATCGAGGAGTGTTTACCGGACATTGTGTGGGGGTGATCCTATAGGCTAACTAACCTAGGACCCCTCTTTCACCAAAATTCCCTTTCATTTAAACCTTTGTTTTACAACTTGTCCGAATCTTTATCTTATTACTTGAGTTATCTAACGTGCTTTACTTGCAACTTATTTGATCCAACTGTTTATTTGTAATGGACTAATTCGTGAATATAAGTTCGGTCGGGACCCACAGTTGTGGACCAAGAGGGGTGCCTAACACCTTCCCCTCGAGGTTACTTCAAGCCCTTACCCTAATCTCTGGTAATGCAAAACAATCCAAGAGTTAATCACTCTAGGTGCCCTAACGTACCGTAATTCGTTAGGTGGCGACTCTTCAAATACCCAATTCCCAAAAGGAAATGAGTTATCACACCCCATGAAAATGTCGAAACCCGGACCTCTCTCCTCGAGGAGGGAAAAAAGGGGGGCGCGACAGTACTCACACTCTCAGAGTACTCAATCTCACTGTCTCGTATTCTCACTCATCATGCTAAATACTCGACACTCTCAGTCACTCGGTACTGTACAGAGCAGATCGAGCCCAATGCAAATGAATCCAGGGCAGGTCCAGCCCAAAAATCAATAGTAATTGCGCCCACTATGGATGTGCAGACTCTGGAGGGGCAGATCTAGCCCAAACGCTATAATAGGCCAAATCCTGGCATGAATCAATAAAGCCTATTGCGGCGTGCAGCCCAATCTCATAAATATCACTCACAACAGGCCACAAACTCACTCATTCATCAATCTCTCTAGTCTCTCGAGCTCACAACACAAACGCTAAGCAGCGCTAATCAATGATACGAGATGTGACAATATACGATAACAGAGACCGAGATATGATATGTAATGATGAATACGACTGAGTGCATAACTACAATTAAGCAAATAACTCAACAACAAAGAACGAACACTATGGGCCCCAATAGTACCAGCATATATCCTAAACATGATTTGTAGCATAAATTACAGCTCAAGTGCTCTAACACATAGAGTACAGTAAAAATGTTAAAATAAGATAGCTACACAATTCCATGGAATCGACTAAATCACGATTCACACGGTGCACGCCCACACGCCTGTCACCTAGCATACGCGCCACCTCAACATCAATCACATAACACGTAATTCGGAGTTTCATACCCTCAGCACCAAGATTATAAGTGTTACTTACCTCGAACAAGTCAAATCCCATACCGAGCAAGACAAACAATACTCCAAAAATGCCATCCCGCGACCAACCTTCGAACGGCTCGAAACTAGCAAAAGCAACCCGAGAATATCAAATAATGCCTAATGAAACAATTCCAAATGATAAAGGTCGAATCTTTAATCAAAACCCCAAAACCAAAAATTCAAACCTAGGCTCATACCTCGGAACCTGACGAAACTCAAAAAATCCGATAATCTATTTTATTACGAGTCCAATAAAACTAGTTTCACCCATATCTGACTCTAAATCGATGTTCAAAACTTAAGAATTCACTATATGAAACTTTGGACAAAACCCCCCAATTTTCTCTTTAAATTCACAATCCAATTACCAAAAACGAAGATAGGTTCACGAAATATAACCAAAACCGAGTAGAGAACACTTACCTCAATCTATATGGTAAAAATTGCCTAAAAAATTGCCCAAATCCGAGCTCCCCAACACAAATTATGACCAAATGAACAAATCCTCGATATTAAATATTTTTACACAGTTGTTCTACCTCGTTTCTTGTGCCAAATGATCCTGAAACTCGCTTTTGATACCTCCAATGGATTCCTTGTGAATTTTCAATCAAATTAGGCTTTTGAATCACTCTATTTGACCTTATAATGAAGGAGATATGTTAGTTTCAATATTTAAAAATAGTGTAGATTTTTAAATACGAATTCAGTCTATTTCGTAAAGAATCTGAAAAATCTAGCAACCCAATTCTTAGTAAACTGACCATAAAATTCCCCATACGATGTCGAAACTTGATGATTCCAGTTGCTATGGTTCTAAAATTATGATACGGATCTAATGCTTCAATCGACAGAAATTGGAGCTTATTTGCTTAATGTGGTACCATTTATGCTTGAAGAAACGACGTCGAAACATCAAAAAACGAGCGCAACACCACCCAAACCTATCCGAAACTCACCCGACCCCTCGGGACTCCGTCCGAATATACCAACAAATCCCATAACATAACAAGGTCTTACTCGAGACCTCAAATCACGCACAACAATATCAAAACCACGAATCGAACTTAATGAACTTTGACTCTTTGAACTTTCAAAACTCGTGCCGAACCTTATCAAATCAACTCAGAATGAACTCAAATTTTGCACACAAGTCCCTAATGACATAAAGAAGCTATTCAAATTCTGGGAACCACAATTTGAACCCGATGTCATCAAATTCAACTCCCGGTCAAACTTCTGAACATTCCAAAGCTCCAAATTTTTAACTTTCGCCAAATAGTGCTGATACCTTCTAGAAATATCCAAATGCAAATCGGAGCATACGTCCAAGTCGAAAATTACCATACGGACCTAAAGGAACCATCAAAACTTCGATCCGAGGTCAAGTACTAAATAGTCAAACTTGATCAACTCTTCCAACTTAAAGCTTCCTAGTTGACAATCCTTCTTCAATCAATTTCGAATAACCTGAAAACAAAAATTGACGATTCCCACAAGTCATAGTACATCATACGATGCTACACAAGACTTCAAATAGCTGAAGGGAATGCAAATACTCAAAACGACCAGCTGGTTCGTTACACCATTTAGGCCTCTTACATTCCAGCTTAGTATGTTAATCATCCCCTACTGGGAGAGAACATGGTCCACCCTCATTTCCTGCACTCCCTAAATTCTTTTCACCTTCCTCCTTCCCAAGTGGGAAGAAAGATTTCTTTGTTGTTATTACAGTTTTGATTTCATCTTGAGCCCCAGTTCTATTCTGTGTCTTCAATGGTTGTGTCCATCCCCTAACTTGATATCTTTTGTTCCTTCACATCTCCTGCACATGTTTAACAGGATTTGATCTTTAATCAGGTTCATTGGCCTCCCTAACTGTACCTCCATTTGAATAGAAGTACTAGGCTCCACTGGAATAAGCATAAGCTTCCCATCTCCCTTCGTAGCTTCTCCTACCTCATTTTTGCTATTCCTCCTACATCTATCTCCAGTATGCCCATATTTTTGACACACCTCACACATAGTTGGTTTCCAATCATCGGTCACTCGTTTCTCAATGACCTCCCCTTTTTCATTCTTGAAGTAGATTACCTCAGGAAATTGATCCTCTACCTTCACTTCCACAAGCATTCTAGCAAATTGTTGTCCTACTTTATTCTCTGTATTTTTGTCTACCATTAAAGGCTTTCTTATTAAACGTCCTATCTTACTCAACCCTTTGGCACTCCAATATTTAAAATCCAGCCCTAAGAGTCTGATCCATATTGGAACAGTGGACAATTCTATTTTTGAGAACTCCATATCTAGAGTCCAAGCTTTGACAATAAGCGGTTTGTTATCAAAATGAAATATATCCTCTTGAATGACTTCATTCTTCCCCACCTCAGTGTCAAACCTCACCATCACGATGCCAGTTTTAAGCATTGCTATTTTGTTAATCCCATGTTTCCCCCATATCCACTGCAAGTAACCATTCAACACATTAAACGGAGGATATCCCCAACACATAGCAAACTGCTGCATTCCTCCAATATGTGATTTTAGACTTTATATCCTCCAATTCTATCTCCCCTATCATATGATCCCCATCCTTTTCGGGACATACAAATTCAAGCTTAAATCTTGCATCTGATAATTTTGAAATGTCAAATTTATCCCAGATTGACTATGTGTGTGCTTGCTTACCATTTTCCTTCTCATGTTCCTCGACTTCATCTGCCCGGGATAGCCTGCTCCCACTTCCCTGGCTTTTGATAGCACTATTCAATTCACTTACTCTCTCCTTCAATGGTGTAGTTACCTTCTCCCTTGTCGTGGTTTCGTTAACTTTTGATGGCTCTGCAATTTGCAGAACCCTAACTTTCTTAGTTACTGTTTTATCGATTTCTTCCGGATTTCCCCTTTTTTGTTGGATTCCTGTTTGTGCATCTTGGCTAACATGCTTGCCCATTGCTTTCTGGATTGGAATTTGGACAGGGATGACGATCTTCGCTCTCCTCCCCATGGATGGCGTATGTTAAGCTTAACGTGCGCCGAGAGAGTTCTCAGTCCTCATGCCCCTATTTTTATACATATTATTTTTGCCCTCGCCATAAAAGTTCAATTTTGGACCCATCAGCCCAGCTGAGAATGCCCGTCCAAAATCTCAGAATTGAACCACATGGCAATCCCACCAGCATTTTGGGAAACCTGCCGGCAACGCCATTGGTGATGACATTTTTTTTCAGTGTATTTATTAATTTTGCTAGTCCTACAAAAGTGATTATAACTACAGTGTTATTTTATGCCTTAAAATATAATGCAATTTAAGTTCAATGAGGTGCAAACTACGTCACCTGACATGGGTTTACTTGCAAGTATGAGCTAAATTATTACACGAAAGTGACCAATATCTACTACGTTCAGACCCTTTTTATTACACCGTTTTGTCTTTTTCAATTTTTGAAAATTGCGTTTTATTAACAAATAAAGTCAGTTGAAGATGTATTTCTATCAGCCAAAAAAAAAAAGATGTATTAGTTAATTATTAGAAACATTTTTTATTCGGCTATTCAAAAAAATAAAAGATGTACTCCTATTTGTTACCATATGTTACATGTATATAAGTTTGTTAGGAAGGGAAGGACTGCTTGGCTAGCTTGAGTGAGACCTATACTAGCATATAGTTTCGCCCTTATCTCATATTCTTTTATTCTTCTCATGATTAGATCAAATAGATGGGGAATTGTCAAGCAATAGATGCAGCTGCACTAGTAATACAACACCCAAGTGGAAAAATAGAGAGGATGTATTGGCCAGTGAGTGCTAATGAAGTGATGAAAATTAATCCTGGTCATTATGTTACTCTCATTATTCCACTCCCTAACTCTGCCTCTGGTCAGGATAAAACTGTACGTTTTACCAGAGTTAAGCTTCTTCGGCCAACTGATACTTTAGTTCTTGGCAGAGCATATCGACTTGTTACAACTCAAGGTACTTCTTTCTTTCACTTTATAATTCTTTCAGCTAATTTGGGGTTCATTGGTTAGTTTTCTTGATTAATGTGATTCAATATTGTTCCTGTCATGGTTATAGAGGTGATGAAGGTACTAAGAGCTAAGAAACATGGAAAGATGAGAAAGAAGCAGCAAGAATTGAAGGAAAAATCAGTGAATCAGAGGTCAAGTGGTGAGCTTGAAGCTGGAAATTCTGAACAAGACAAGGATAGTCAGGTAACTTTTTGAATCAATTCACTTCTATATTTCGACTAGTTCTTTCCTAAAATTCTGTATGTACCAAATAGAGCCATCAGGGGAAAAGGGTAATCGGAAAAAAAAGGGGAGAAATTTAAAAATAGCCAGATTTATAACTGGTCGTTCAAAAATAGCCCAATTTCAAAAGTAATCGAAATTTAACCACTTTTTATGTAAAGATAAATCTGAGCGAAAACACTGTTCAAGACCCGAAAAATACTCCAGTATATTATGCTGAAGTTCCAGCATAAGTATACTTGAACTCCAGCATATTATACTGGAGTTCCAGGATAGTATGCTGGGACTCTAGCATAATATGATGGAGTTCCAGCATAAGTACACTAGAACTCCAGCATAATATACTGGAGTTCCAGCAAGTATATTGGTCCAGTATAATATACTGAAGTTTGGAGCACCAGTGCTCCAGTCTCCAGTATATTATACTGGAGCCAGCAAAGTATACTGGTCCAGCATAATATGCTGGAGTTCATACACAAGTGCACCGAACTCCAGTATATTATGCTGGACCGGTCTTTATTGCAGCAAAACGTTGGCTATTTTTCATTGACTTGGTAAACGCTGGCTATTTTTGCTTGACCAGTCCGAAAACTAGCTATACCGTGCTATTTTTACGAAAAAAAGAGAAATAAACAAAATTTCGTAAGTCCTCAAATATTGAATTAAAGGCAAATTAAAGAGGGGGTCTCTCGTGGATTATCTAACAACAAGATTAAAGGGGATAAAAATAATTAGAGTCGCATTATGTTGTATCCGAATTTCAACATGATGTTACTCCCTCCCTTTTATTCTATGTGAACTTATTTGATTGGGTACGGAGTTTAAGAAAAAAAAAGACTTTTAAATTTGTGGTGTAAAATGAGGCACATATATTTTGTGTGGCTATAAATCATTGAATAAAGGTAAATTATTTCCAAATAGGTAAAGGGGTCGTTGTTTTTTGCACGGACTAAAAAGGAAATAGATTCACGTAAATTGAAATAGAAGGAGTATTATTTATTTAAAAGAATTGTGGGCTCACTATTTACTCAAATTTGATCATTTACAGGCCATAAAACATGAAAGACAGAAGCGAAGGCCTCGGGTGTCAAACTCTGCTGCTGCAAGGTCCAAATCATGGCGTCCTTCTTTGCAGAGTATTTCAGAATCCAGCAGCTGACTATAGTTGTGACTGAAATATCGACAGTGGGACTCTTTAAAATCATAGAATGTTGACACAAGGAACCAACAGAAGGCCAATCACATCTTTAGTACATGGGTACAGTGGTGGATTCAGAATTTAGATGTCGTGGGTTCTTAAATGTATATTTAGCTCTATCTAAACTTGATTTTCACACATACTGACAGAGTTCGATCGCGAAGTACTGGGTTAATGAACCCATAAATCGATAGTTGGATCCGCCGTTGGTTGTTGAATGATAATACCTCTGTGTAAATTACAATGGAAATGCGATCATCCCTTCTGCGTAAAATATTCCATAATGAAAATACATTATTTTGCATAACTCTACCCGTATTCTTTTGGAAGCATATACCTATCATTTGATTATTTTAGTATATTCTTTTTCGGTTTAATTATCCGGCCCACTAGCTCCATTAATGCACATGTGGACCGAATAAGCCTATTAAGGGGGTAAAACCTTACCTAAAAAAAGAATATTTCAGTTATAAGGGTCGAACTTGAAACCTATGATTAAGAGCAAAGGGATTCGAGCCATGTCACTACACTCCGGCTAATGAACCTTTTTAACACTCATGAAACTATAAAGTACTATCATGTTAGAATGATTTATTCTTGAAAATGCCAGGGTTGGTGGCACAAAAAGCCAAGTACAGCTTGACAAGAGCTGTTTATACCGAACTGTTTTGTTTCTGTTGTAACAAGTACTGTACGAAATCTTTCAAAAGCCAATCATTAAACTACTTCCAGGTCAGAAAGAAGTTAGACAACTACGAGAAGTGAACATGATCATTATATCGAACAAAATCCATAATATGATAAACGACAGAGAAGTACGCTTTGCAAGCATGTCATTAAACAATATATATAACTAATAAGAACATGAAGTGTCTTCGTCCTAACATGGTGCACATTCATTTTATAAAGTTAACCTACGTTGAAAGACAATAACTATCCATGATACTTGAGAAGATATGTTGAAATGATAAAGAAAGTGTATCGACCCAGCCAGTCATTTTGAGTTTTAGAAGTTAAAAATTCATTAGCTCATTACGCTTTAATTGATGTGCGATTCGTAATTTTGATGTTGTTTAGTGTGATTTGAGGCATTGGGTAGGTTCGTGTTATGCTTTGGAATTGGTTGGTGTGCTTGGATGGGATACGGGGGGCCTCAGGTGTGTTTCGGATGGTTATGGGTCATTTCCTCATATTTTGAATTGTTGGTTCTTGTCACGATCCTAAAATCGACCCGGTCGTGATGGCGCCTATCGTGAAACTAGGCCAGCCGACACAACTCCCGAATTAGCCATTTAATCAACAACAATCATTTTTAAGCCTTTAATTAATCAGATATCTCATAACGTAAGTCTAAATGAACAGTGCGGAATAAATACACAAGCCGACATCGGGGTGTCACAAGTCACGAGCATCTACTAAGGTCTGAGTACAACAAGGAGTCTAAAAATGTACTAAATACAGTCTAAGTTAGACAAGAGGAAGAAAAGCAGTGCTGCGAACGTCGTGCAACTACCTTGCTAACTCCAATGACTCTGCCGCTGAGCAATCAACACCCGCTACCGGGTTCAGAACTACCTGAATCTGCACACAAGGTGCAGGGAGTAATGTGAGTACGCCAACTCAGTAAGTAATAAAAGTAAATAAAAACTGAGTAGTAAGAAAACACGTAAGCCACGTCATAACGCTACAGCAAAAGCATTACATTTCCAAAACAGTACAAAAATTGTTTACTTCGTAAATCATGCTCAGTTTCGGTAAAACCTTTAAAAAAAAGCAACTTTCAATAGTTTCAAACGAGTGATAAAACAGTGAGTAAAAATGGTGGAAACGTAAACAGCCCCTCGGGCTATCTGACAATCACTCGTAATCAGCCCCTCGGGCATAACATAAATCAAGAACCGCCCCTCGAGCAAAACATGGATCAAGAACAGCCCCTCGGGCTTCAATATGAATCAACAACAGCCCCTCGGGCTACAACACATCACTCACACTGGGTACCCGTGCTCACTTGGGGTACAGACTCCGGGAGGGGCCCCTTATGGCCCAAGCTCAATAATAAGCCATCTCGTGGCATAATCAAACAGGCTCTCGGTCTTATATCAATCACAAGCCACCTCGTGGCATAATAAATCAGGCCCTCGGCCTCTTATATATCACAAATCAGTACTACATGCTGCGGCGCGCAGCCCGAACCCATGATATCCTCACAACACAGGCCCTCGGCCTCACTCAGTCAGATCTCACTCAAGCCCCTCGGGCTAACAGTAAAGCAAGTACTCGACTCAAAATCATTTATGAAATCAAAAGGAGTGAATAAAATCGAGTTATGAAAACAGTAAGAACATAGCATGACTGAGTGTAAACATTAAACCAAAATAGTGAGGTAAAACAGTAGTAAAAGCCCCTAAGGGTCCAAACAATCGGCACAAGGCCCAGACACGGCATTTAGCCCCAAACACAATAATATATTCCAAAATATAACAATATCAAGTAGTTTTCAAGTAAAATATATACGCGACTTTATAGTCGTGCGGGATGGACCAAGTCATAATCCCCAACAGTGCACGACCCCACGCTCGTCATCTAGCGTGTGCGTCACCTCAAAGTAGCACAACGATGTGAAATCCGGGGTCTTATACCCTCAGAACAGTATTTACAGTCATTACTTACCTCTATCCGGTCCAAACTCTAGCCCACGATGCTTTGCCTCTCGAATCGGCCTCCGAATGCTCTAAATCTATCCAAAACAGATTTATACCATCAAAATATGCTAAGGGAACAAAGCCCACACGAAAATAACCAATTTACATCAAGAATCCCGAAATTGACCAAACCCGACCCCCAGGCCCACGTCTCGGAATCCGATACAGATCACAAAACTAGAATCCTTACACTCTCACGAGTTCATACATATCAGATACATCAAAATCCGACCACAAACGACCCCTCAAATCCCAAGTTTAGGTCTCCAATTTCCAAGCTCTAACTTCCAATTTGCTACTGATTTTCCCATATAATTCAAGCTTACAACCTTAAAAATCATCATAAAAACGAGTTTAGGGACCAAGGACCTTACCTTTAAGAAGCCCTATTGAATTCTCCCTTCAATTAGCTCTCCAAAGATTCTTCCCGTTTGAAATGTTATGAAAAACCACTCAAAATTGCGAAGGATGAAATAAACATATTCTGACCCAACAAAACCGCACTTGCGGTTAAATGGTCGCACCTGCGGTCCCAGGTGCGCACCTGCGAAATTCACTTAAAACTCCAAGGCCGCATCTGGGCAAATAAATCCGCACCTGCGCAATAGCAGGTGCGACCAGGACCTCGCTTCTGCGGTCCCAACCTACCCCTCTCCTGGCCGCTTCTGCAGCTCCAAAATCCGTTTCTGCGAGTCCGCACCTGCGGTCCCCTAGTCGCAGGTGCGGTTATGACAGCAACAGAAAACTTCAGCTGCCAAACCCAACTCAAAATCACCCGTCAACCATCCGAAATCACCCCGAGGCCCCCGGGACCTCAACCAAAAGCACAAACAACTCACATTCCACTATCCAAACTTATACCAATCTTCGAAACACCTAATACAATATCGAATCAACCAAATAACATCGGATTCAAGCCTAAGGTTCCAAAAACTTCCGAATTCCTCTTTTGATCAAAAAGTCCATCAAACCTCGTCCGAATAACATGAAATTTTGCACACACATCACATATGACCCAACGAACCTACTGCAACTTCCGAAATTCCATTCTGACCCCTATATCAAAATCTCACCTATCAACCGGAAAATGCCAAAATTCCAATTTCGCCAATTCAAGCCTAAATCTACTCCGGACCTCCAAAACACATTCCGATCACGCTCCTAAGTCCCAAATCACCTAATGGAGCTAACCAAATCATAAAAATTTCAATCAGAGATAATTTACTAAAAAGTCAAAACTTGGTCAACCTTTCAAATTTTAAGCTTCAAATTGAGAACTGTTCTTCCAAATCCGTTCCGATTACCCTGAAAACCAAAATCGACGATTTACATAAGTCATAATACATCACATGGTGCTAGTCATGACCGAGAACTGGCGAGCGAAGTGCAAAAGCTCAAAACGATCGGTCGGGTCGTTACATCCTCCCCCACTTAAACCTACGTTCGTCCTCGAGCGTGCCCAGAGTTGTTTCAAAAATAATCAATCACTGAGTAGCCTTACCATGCACATACCCGGGGGTTATCCCACGTCACCCTATCTCATATAGGTCCGATAACACAATGTAACTGTAATTCCACAATCCAACCTAGCCCATAAACATTAGAACCACATTCTCACTTCTGAAATCATCCACAAAATCAGAATCTCACATCTATACTCTGAATAAGCCCGAACAAGCTGTAACAAACCATATATGCAACCTCAGATGCAATTACATGATATACCCCATAACTCAAACACTCGTAGCGATAACTTCTAATCACAGCAGTTGTTCAAAACAACCGAATATCGATAATAAGCCTCTTATCAAATAAAGCCTCATTCCAACACTTCCGTATACTGCCAATGATTAATGAAACACGTAGAAAGTCATAATCATTCTTCAGATCAACCATTTGTGAAGCCACTTCTCCTTTGGCAAGGACCATAGCAAATTTTTGAGCCGAACATCGATATTATCCTTCCAACATGCTGAAATCGAATTTGTTTGTATTAATTATAGATCCCAGCGTTCTCACCTAATCCAACACAACTACTCTGGTGACATGACACATCAATACAAACTAAGGCCACAACTCGTGCAATCCGTGCACCAATAAGCAACAACCCGAACATACTCAAATCATGAAAATGACTCAAATGAGAGAGTTGTACCGCAAGCTCACCAGTACCACCACACGCAATGCTGAGAACCCGTCATACCTCGTAGAAACAGAACACACGAATCTAACCCGAAGGGTCATACCTCCACCTAATTTCGCTGCAATGCGCGACCCTATCCAAACACTGATCCACATGAAACACCTTAAGTCACTATGCTCCAAATCGACAACCACACACAATTTGATGTCTAGAACCAAAGCAAATCATCATAACCACGGCGAAGCAATTGACATAACATTACACAAACCCGAAAGGACACAATCGATACGCCATCTGTCGAGCAATACCCAATACTCTTCCCGCTTAAATTCCACTGAGAGGCCCCAATAAAACCCGCACCATAAGTGCCTATAACCAACAAATCCTAATGCCTCACAACACGGGAAGGTAACTCATAGATCTCCCCATATCACTAATAAGCTCACTAACAATCGAATCAACACCTCCCTCAACAATACAACTCGGAGTCAACCAAGCCGACTCGACGTAGAACACACATCCATATTGGCCTACCAATGAACCCCTTACCAAGGAGTTCCTGAAGCTGCTCCTTCAACTCCTTTAACTCCGCCGGTGCCATACAATACGGTGCCCAGCACCAAATCAATACCGAAATCAACAACCTTGCTGGCGACATGCCCGGCGGCAGGAAACACATTCGGAAAATCCCTCACCACCGGATCTGAATCAATGGTGGGAGTCTCTGCACTGACATCCATCACAAAGGCCCAATAAGAAAAAGGCAACCCTTCCCATCCATCCTCTAGGTCTTCAAAAATGAAACCACCCTACTGGGAACATATCGTCGAACCTCGCCACTCAATAGGTGGCATTCCCGGCATAGCCAACATCGTCGTCCTAGTGCAGCAGCCTAGAATAGCACGACACTGAGACAACCAGTCTGTGCCCAATATCACATCCAAAATCTAACGTACCAAGCAACAAAGGATCCACTCAGGTCTCCAAACCTCCAATGGTTACCACACAAGACCGATATACGGGGTCCACAACCACGACCTAACCTGTTTATGAGAACTCCCAGTCCCCAATTCCATACAGCACGCGAATCACCATATCCCATCCCAATTCCGCTGCCTGAATACATACTACACCTCTAATACCCAAATCATTCCACGAGAGGTACTCCTATAATTCTTCTATGCCACCAAGCAAACTCGAATATCAGTAGTCGATCAAACAAGAGAGTGCCGCAATACTAATGAAGTATCCTCAACTCAAACACATCGCCCTTCCTCAAATGTATACCATCATCAATCAGTTACCTCATTTATCTAGTCATCTGAACTATCCATGCTACCTAAGAATTGGTGACCTTCCTTTCAAAACTGAATCGTGACCTTACACATGCAGATCTCAATCCTACACAGCATACCGCATCTACCATAGCATCCTAGGATAAACATGAGAACTTCATATCCCCTCCGAGCCACAAGCAGCTACGTACTCAGCTAGCCAAGAATTTTCCATTGATTCCATCTAGAAGAAAATCACTATACATTCCATGCTCCTCATGCTCGTAGCAAATATACATCTCTAAACGTGGTAGAAACCATCAGGAACTCTCCGAATTCCTTTTGCACTAAACTAAACAGTTAGGACTGAATCCTTCTAACTCAACCAACTATGCAGGCCACTAAAACCCAAGACCATTGCCGCGAAACACTTGCAGAAACTCATTACCTGGTAAGCATCCAAAGAACTAATCATATCCTTACCATGCCGATCCGGCCTACTACCAAGCTATCTCATCTATCCGAGTTTCCTTCTGATTTACCTTCAACTTGATAATCCTTCTTGCTATAACACCACAATTTCCTCATCCCAGACTTACCACACGAGACCCAAGCATAAAACCACACCGTCTAAGGCTCATAAGCCGCTGAATACTCTCTTAACTATTCCCAAAAGCACCACATTCAAAATACCTACCCTGAAGGGACTTCCTGCGGATCCAAAGCCATTACCTTTACCTTCCTGATACTGATATATAGAATCCCATAATGATAAATACTACGAGTCTTGACACCCTCCAATGAAAACCTCAGTTTCTAGCCAAATATACAACTTGAAAATATTATTACATGTAAAATCTTGAACCCATTAGAACCATTCTCAAGAGTCATCCACTCTACTCAAACCGCAATTAGACCGATCAAGCAGACCGGACGACCTGTGCTCAAATAGCACTCCAACACCGCAGAGTGTAACCTCACCTTAATGCAACTAAGCAACTTCTTGTTCTATGCATCGTACATCCTTTACCAATAACAACTCAAGTCATCCCGTGATTCTCATACACCCATAAAGCATAACATAACCTTTATTGAAATTTTTTTTCCCTTACTCGAGCCATCCTCGGTCTCAGCCTCCGTAAGCCATAACTGATTCACTAGTACGCCTCAAACTGGAACCAACATAGCACATAACCGTGCAATCAACTAATCAATAGCAGACTCCCCCACTTGGCTCAAAGCCATAGATCAAAACACAAAATAACTCATAATGCATATACTCTATTACCGCCATAATACCATAGTGAGATTAAGCTCAATCCTTCATAAGCTCGTGCAACGCAGACCATCTAGTACTTCAAATCTTTTGCAAATCTTGCGTTCACCCTCGTACAGTCAAGCCCACTCTCTTAAGCGACCCCAAATTTAAATTGCAACACATATACTTCACTGGTAAAGGAGATCTTCCAACAACAACATAAGGATCACACAAACTTCAGAACAGTCCGCAGGAGATAACCCACCTGCTTCGCCTCAAACTAACATTTCTTTATACCCTTCCACCGTCATAAATATTACGCAGTCCTTTAATCTTCTCGGGTCTGAACTCATATCACAACGTAAAATCTACTTCACTTCCCAACTAGGCAACATGAAAAGATCCTTCATAACACCCACAACTCGGGGCTATACATCAAATCACGATGGAAATCAAACACCAAATAGTTCTTGTTGCCCCAAAGTAGACCGTTCTCGTCTCATTCAGTTCATATGAACACATCTCGCAGTTACATCACCCTCATCACGTAGCTATCCCGTCATCACTTCCCTTAATAGGGACAGAACAGAATATATAGATCCACAAACACGCCCACACAATCAGCATCTCAGTGCTCAAGCTTCAAGCAAAACCCGGCCTCAAGTCCTCCAGACTGGCCCAACATCATTGCACATAAATCACATCTCGCCCCTTGATCAGGGGATCACAAGCCGTCAATGCACAGCTGAAACCGAGTGCTACGAACGCGTGGAAGGAATTCAAAGAGTCACATTTCAATCTTAATCAAGGACGCACGATAAGAATTCAAGAATGTGGAGTTTTTCCTAAAGGTTCTGTAGCCTCCCGAGGATAAGTACAGACGTCTCTGTACTGATCTGCGTGACTCTATTAAACCTGCTCATGACTTGCGAGACCTATGTAACCTAGGCTCTGATACCAACTTGTCACGGCCCTAAAACCGACCCGGTCGTGATGGCACCTATCGTGAAACTAGGTCAGCCGACACAACTCCCGAATTAACCATTTAATCAATAACAATCATTTTTAAGCCTTTAATTAATCAGATATCTCATAATGTAAGTCTAAATGAACAGTGCGGAATAAATACACAAGTCCGACACTGGGGTGTCACAAGTCACGAGTATCTACTAAGGTCTGAATACAACAAGGAGTCTAAAAATGTACTAAATACAGTCTAAGGTAGACAAGAAGGAGAAAAGTAGTGCTGCGAACATCGTGCAGCTACCTTGCTAACTCCAATGACTCTGCCGCTGAGCAATCAACACCCGCTACCGGGTTCGGAACTACCTAATCTGCACACAAGGTGCAGGGAGTAATGTGAGTACGCCAACTCAGTAAGTAACAAAAGTAAATGAAAGGTGAGCAGTAAGAAAACACGTAAGCCACGTCATAACGCTACAGCAAAAGTAGTACATTTCCAAAACAGTACAGAAATTGTTTACTTCATAAAGCATGCTCAGTTTCGGTAAAACCTTTAAAAAAAGCAACTTTCATGTTACACCCCATGTTTTCGTACATGAGAGTATTCGTAAGTCAATTGATGTAAGCTCTGAAATGAGATCAACTTTGAAGGTACATAAAGTAAGTTAATCATGTTACAATGGAGGTTACAAATATTTAAGATCATGAATACCAAGTACCAAGAGAGTTTGAAGGCCTAGAAGCTAAATGAATTGAAGAAAATAAGTTTCGTCGAAAGTCGACAAGTTGGGAATGTTGTAACATGTACTTTGGGGCGAGAATAGGGTGTTTAAAATTATAAGGAGATTATGTTATGAGTTATTTTAGTCGTATGATAGACGTGTGTTATAATTTTAAGTCAAGCAAGTTGTGGAACAAAAGTTGAAAGAGGTCATCACAAGTTACATTCATAAATGTGTTGAACCTTAGGTCAAATGTAACTGCGATTTTATCCCAATATACTTAGAGTTATGGGGTGTTCCACCCATCAAATTGAAGCTCTATGGGTCTATTTTCTAAAATATTAAACCGTTTATCAATACAACATCGGAGTAGAGAGATATATATATTTTTGCGAGACTACGCAGTCTGCTAGGTGACAAGTAGGTGTGTCACCTACTTGGTTAAATGAGAGCCCAAAAAGAGGCAATTTCGGGCCAGACAAAGAGCCCATTTAAGGGATTATCTCCTGCAATATAAACCTCATTATATATCACAAATAACCAGACATAAACCCCTGCAAACTTCCTCCCAAAAATTACCCACAAACCCTAATTGATTTTCTCTCCCTTTCAAGTTCTAATTGGGAGTAAAACCTAGAGTTTGAAGAACCAAGATAAGGGCTAAGTTATCCAACAAATAAGGTAAGTTTACTGCTCTCTTTCATCCATTTTTTCTGCTGTAAATTCATGGTAAGTCGTTCTATACTTGTAAGAACTCACGGGATGGTGATCGGAAGCCGTGAGTTCGAGTTACTCACTTGTAGCGGAATGCTTTGTGGACTGTTTTGTGTTGCTGTTGTACTGCGTGTTTTACTACTGTTTTGTGGATTTTTGGAGGAGGAAGGGTGTGGAGAAATACCATATAGATTTAGGGTGGTGGGCTGGTCGTTTGTTGTAACATTTCTGGGTCGTTTGACACTAGTACGGTGGTCGTTTTGGGCTGTTTTGTTGTATTTGATGATGTAATATAAGGCTAGAAAATAATGTATATATGCTGTTATTGTTGTGTTATTGTGTTTTTGGAGTATCTTGAATTTGGAGAAAGTAAGGATTATAGGGGCGATGCTGCCCGTTTTTATACAAAATAAGCTTGTTGTCCTTTGTGAGATAGTTGTACCTTTCATAACTTGATGATAGTATTATTATCATTGTTGTAGATTAAGGTGCGAAGAGGCGAGTTCAACTTGGTGATTGAAAAGATTATGATAAGGTATGTTAAGGCAATTCCTTCTTTCTTTTGGCATGATCTAAAGTGAAATGAATATGCTATTTCATAACGGATCTACTCCTAGCAACTAAGGTTGTCCATGTTGTTATTTCCTTATAAAATTATTCTAAGCAAGTGTGTATGATCCTTGAATCCTACTGAGGTTCATATTGAGGGTATGGATGTCCATAATGTTAATCGAAGGTGCAACGACCTTAAGTCGCTCCGAAAGGTTTTGAACGTGATTCCATGAGTCTAGCATGCATTATATATAGTATCTATTTTACTCTACCGAGTCGCGCTATAGTCGGCCGGGTACGGCACCTATTGTGCAACCACTGATCAGTTGGGTTTACCGAGCTCCACGTGGCCGGGTACGATTCTACCAAGCCTTATGATGGCCGGCTATGTTTTTACCGAGTCCTCTTTGAGGCCGGGTATGATATGATGATGATGATGCCCACAGAGGCGTATGTTTTTAAAAGTTTATGTATATATATGTATTATGCATTTCATGTCAGTAGCCCCCAGAGGCACTCAGATGTTACAGGTTGTATCTCCTCTATCTCTCTTTACATTACTATTCTTGTTTATGTTTTCCTGCCTTACATACTCGATACTTTATTCGTACTGATGTCCCTTTTGCTTGGGGACGCTGCGTTTCATGCCCGCAGGTCCCGATTGATAGGTTGACAGTCCTCCAAGTAGGCTATCAGCTCAGCGGAAATGTTGGTGCACTCCACTTGCTCCGGAGTTGCCTATTTGGTCAGTATGCTTTGGATAGGTATTGATTTGTATGGCGGGGCCCTGTCCCGACCTTTATGATTTTATGTACTCTTAGAGGCTTGTAGACAAATGTCAGGTGTATGGATACTTGTATGGCCTTATCGGCCTATGTTTTGAGTTTACAAATGGTCATGTTGGCCTTATAGGCCCGTATGTCACATGTATAAGTTTGTATATCATGTTGGGTCGTCATATGTTGAGTATTCCCTTATGTTTTATTCTTGTTATCTCATGACGGGTTTTCTGGCTCATTTACCCATGATAGTATGATAAGAAAGATATGTTACGTTGGTACTCGGTTGAGTAAGGCACCGGGTGCCCATCGCGGCCCCTTCGGTTTGGGTCGTGACATTTCAATAGTTTGAAACGAGTGATAAAACAGTGAGTAAAAATGGTGGAAACATAAACAGCCCCTCGGGCAAAACATGTACCATAAACCGCCCCTCGGGCATAATATCAACAGAACCACCCCCTCGGGCTACCTCACAATCACTCGTAATCAGCACCTCGGGCATAATATAAATCAAGAACCGCCCCTCGGGCAAAACATGGATCAAGAACAGCCCCTCGGGCTTCAATATGAATCAACAACAGCCCCTCGAGCTACAACACATCACTCACACTGGGTACCCACGCTCACTGTGGGTGTATAGACTCCGGGATGGGCCCCTTACAGCCCAAGCGCAATAACAAGCCATCTCGTGGCATAATCAAACGGGCTCTCGGCCTCATATCAATCACAAGCCACCTCGTGGCATAATAAATCAGGCCATCGGCCTCTCATATATAACAAATCAGTACCACATGCTGCGGCGCGCAGCTCAATCCCATGATATCCTCACAACACAGGCCCTCGGCCTCACTCAGTCAGATCTGACTCAAGCCCCTCGGGCTGACAGTAAAGCAAGTACTAGGCTCAAAATCATTTATGAAAGCAAAAGGAGTGAATAAAACCGAGTTATGAAAACAGTAAGAACATAGCATGACTGAGTGTAAACAATAAACCAAAACAGTGAGGTAAAACAGTAGTAAAAGCCCCTAAGGGTCCAAATAATCGGCACAAGGCCTAGACACGACATTTAGCCCCAAACACAATAATATTTTCCAAAATATAACAATATCAAGTAGTTTTCAAGTAAAATACGCGACTTAATAGTCGTGCGGGATGGACCAAGTCACAATCCCTAACGGTGCATGACCCCACGCTCGTCATCAAGTGTGTGCGTCACCTCAAAGTAGCACAACGATGTGAAATCCCGGGTTTCATACCCTCGGAACAGTATTTACAGTCATTACTTACCTCTATCCAGTCCAAACTCTAGCCCACGATGCCTTGGCCTCTCGTATCGGCCTACGAATGCTCCAAATCTATCCAAAATAGATTTATACCATCAAAATATGCTAAGGGAAGAAAGCCCATTCGAAAATAACCAATTTACATCAAGAATCCCGAAATTAACCAAACCCGACCCCCGGGCCCACATTTCGGTATCTGATACAAATCACAAAACTAGAATCCTTACACTCTCACGAGTTCATACTTATCAAATACAACAAAATCCGACCACAAATGACCCCTTAAATCCCTAGATTTAGGTCTCCAATTTCTAAGCCCTAACTTCCAATTTGCTATTGATTTTCCCATATAATTCAATCTTACAACCTTAAAAATCATCATAAAAACGAGTTTAGGGACCAAGGACCTTACTTCTAAGAAGCCCTCTTGAATTCTCCCTTCAATTAGCTCTCCAAAGCTTCCTCCCGTTTGAAATGTTATGAAAGACCACTCAAAATCGCGAAGGGTGAAATAAACATATTCTGACCCAGAAAAGCCGCACCTGCGGTTAAATGGTCGCAGCTGCGGACCCGCACCTGTGGTCCCAGGTGCGCACCTGCGAAATTCACTTAAAACTCCAAGGCCGCATCTGCGCAAAGAAATCCGCACCTGCGCAATCGCAGGTGCGACCAGGACCTCGCTTCTGCGGTCCCAGCCTACCCCTCTCCTGGCCGCTTCTGCGGGTCCAAAATTTGCTTCTGCGAGTCCGCACCTGCTGTCCCCTAGCCGTAGGTGCGGTTATGACAGCAACAGAAAACTTCAGCTGCCATACCCAACTCAAAATCACCCGTCAACCATCCAAAATCACCCTGAGGCCCCCGGGACCTCAACGAAAAGCACAAACAAGTCACATTCCACTATCCAAACTTATACCAATCTTCGAAACACCTAATACAACATCGAATCAACCAAATAACATCGAATTCAAGCCTAAGGTTCCAAAAACTTCCGAATTCCGCTTTTGATCAAAAAGTCCATCAATCCTCGTCCGAATGACCTGAAATTTTGCACACACATCACATATGACCCAACGAACCTACTGCAACTTCCGAAATTCCATTCCGACCCCTATATCAAAATCTCACCTATCAACCGGAAAATGCCAAAATTTCAATTTCGCCAATTCAAGCCTAAATCTACTCCGGACCTCCAAAACACATTCCGATCATGCTCCTAAGTCCCAAATCACCTAACGGAGCTAACCAAATCATAAAAATTTCAATCCGAGATCATTTACTAACAAGTCAAAACTTTGTCAACCTTTCAAATTTTAAGCTTCAAACTAAGAACTATTCTTCCAAATCCATTCCGATTACCCTGAAAACCAAAACCGGCGATATACATAAGTCATAATGCATCACACGAGGATAGTCATGCTAGAACTAGCGAGCAAAGTGCAAAAGCTCAAAACGACCGGTCGGGTCGTTACAGTTCTGATATCTGGTTTTCTTCATCGCGATCACAACTAAGGAGTCGCGTTCGCATGGCGTAATGTGGTGGCAGGTGATTTTGTACATCGCGTTTGTGAAGCTTGGGAGCTGTAGCCTTCGTGATCGCGCTCTGGATGTTGTGATCGCGTAGAAGGGGGAGCTGGTAGGGGGCATCAGGTGGTTGTTATCCACGTTCGCAAGAAAGCGATCACGTTCGCGAAGTTTGCTGGGGATTGGTCATCGCGTTCGCGAGTGACTTAGCATGTTCACATAGTAGGTTCTGGCAGTTGGGAATTTTGTTCTACGTGATCGGGATGCTTCCACAATCGCGATATGTATACCTAGGCCGACCTATATAGTACTCGATTTAGAGGGATTTTGCTATTTTATCACATTTTGAGTTAGAGAGCTCAATTTTGGGCAATTTTGGAGGGGATTTTCATGATTTGGATTGTAGTAAGTATTTTCGACTCGAGTTTGTTTATATTTCATGATTCTAACCTCGATTTTAGTGTTTGATTGATGATTCGAATTTGAGAAATTAAGGATTTTAGTAAAACATTTCTAAAACATAAATTGATGATTTGAAGACCGACTTGAGGTTGGAATTGGATGATTGTGGTATGGTTGGACTCATATTGAAATGGGTATTTTTGTGAGTTTTGTCGGGTTTTGAGGTACGGCCCGGGTTTGACTTATTTATAATAGTTAAAGATCGAAGCTTTATTATCCGAAATTATTTTTTATGGCTTTTATTTATGATATTAAGTTATTTTGGATAGATTCAATCCGCTCGGAGGTTGTTTCACACGGGAAGGGCTTCGTAGAGTATTAATTTAACTTCTTTGAGGTAAGTATCTTGCATGGCTTTTTATGGGGGAACTACCCCGTAGGATTTGATCTAATTGTATTATTTTTATTATGTGAAAGACGTGTACACGAGGTAATGAGTGTGTACTTGGGCTTATATGTGGAAATTGGCTGGTTTAGACTTTTAGGTTATTAATATGCTTTTAATTGAAGTTGTTGATATGTGGAATATCTTTTATTGCTAGAGTTATTTCCCTTTCCATTTTGTTGTAGAAATTATTGCATACATTGTTGTTGGGCCGTGAGCAATATTTTATTGTGATATTGGTATTGTTGTTTTGGCAATATGGTGGCATATATGGATATTGTGGTTATTGATTGTTGTTGTGCGAAATATAAGGGTGTCATTTCATTATTGTTGATTGTATGGAGCATAAGGGTGACATTTCACTATTGTTGATTGTGCGGAGCGATACGAGTGGCTATTGATATATTGTCTGAGCGGAGTGATACGGGTGGCTATTGTGTTATTGTCTGGACGAAGTAATACCGATGGCTATTGTGTTATTGACGGGGCTGAGCGATATGGGTGGTTATTGATATATTGTTTGGGTGGAGCGATACGGGTGGCTAGTATGATATTATCAATCCGGTGAGATATGGGTGGCAATATGGGGATGATATGTGATGGCTTGAGGGCGTGTTATTGAAGAAAAAGGGGTATTCATGCTTGTTCTTATGACTTCCTCGTGTGAGTCATGCATATTACGTGATTTGTAATGTTGTTCCCATTGTGCTACTCGATATTTCTGCTATAATGTGATGGTTTGATT
This sequence comes from Nicotiana attenuata, assembly GCF_001879085.1. Lineage (NCBI taxonomy): Eukaryota > Viridiplantae > Streptophyta > Magnoliopsida > Solanales > Solanaceae > Nicotiana > Nicotiana attenuata. The sequence goes on from NW_017672986.1 coordinate 106,355, forward strand.
TGTGCTAGTACAATTGCACATGCATACACCGTAACATATCATTTATACCAGTCCAGGAGGATTAAACTTGATGTTCATTGATCATGTACACGTATTCTTGCATATTTATTTTATCTGCGATATGGTTTGGACTGGTAGCCCATGACCACGCTGGTCAGATTATGATATTGAGCCCGTGACCACGCCGGAGGGTTGATATTATTGGCACGTGAGTTGTCTGTGCAGTTGATATTATTGTTACGTGAGTTTTCTATGTGTCATATTGTGGCACGGGGACTTGGTCGTGCGAGGGTGATTTATAATGTGGGTACGAGATGGCATGTGTATGATATCCATGATGCATGACTTGAGATTTGTGGTTAAGAGGTATGGTGCCTCGGGGTGACTCTTGTTGTAAATCTTGTGTCGGAAATTTTTTATTAGAACTGCCGTTGTTTTTTCTTAATTGCTTTCACTTGTATTTTATCTGTGCTTTGATTATTTTGTTATTTTATCAGATGACATCTCTTTGTGCCATTTATTTATTTTATTTTCCGTTGTTAGCTTTTTATTAATATTCTGCATAGGTTATTGATTAGCAAGTGTCTTGACTTGAGTCTCGTCACTACTCCATCGAGGTTACTCTTGATACTTATTGGGTACCGACTATGGTATACTCATACTATACTTCTGCGTATTTTTGTGCAGATCGAGGTGTTGGACGCTGCAGACCCAGGCAGTGTTAGCTTCTTGATCGTGAGGATTCAAGGTAGAGCTGCCGATCGTCGCAGTCCCTTGGAGTCCTTTCCTTTTTATTATATTGTTAATTCTCTATCCAAACAATATTGTATTTTATTTTGAGACTTTTTTATGTATTCAACTAGAGTTCGTGACTCTGTACTATCTAGTCTTGGAGGATTGTTATGATTATTGCCGCGTAGGCTTGTATCACCTTTATTTCGGTATTTATATTAAACTATGCTTTAAAAATAATCATGTCGAATAAGTTTAACTATTATAAATGGTCGGCTTACATAATTTTAGAGACTATGTGTCATCACGATTCTTAAGGTGGGATTTTGGATCGTAACAGTAAGAAATGCATGCCATTCACTCTAAATAAAAACTGTCGGTGCCAAATTGAGAACAAGTTCCCAACATCGCGTAGAAAAACAAGGATGTCAGAATGCTACTTTCAGTAGTATAGCACAAAAAATGAATAAAAGAAAGGAACGCTTAACTAAATGCCTATATAGCCTCTTGTTTATAGATATTAAGCTCTATCTATATGTAAACAAAATTATACTAAGATACTGCTCATGATTTGTAGACCTGTGAAACCTAGGATCTAGTACCATTTTGTTACGATCCAATATCCGCTAAATCGTAATGATACATAATCCAACCTGTTAGGTGAACCTACCAATACAAATACAACGTAGTGGAAGATAAACATATAAACTAAGAGACTAAATGCTCGAAAATCCAATACAACTATTTAAAGAACTAGTGTCGCAAGTTATGAGCTACTAAGATTAGGAATAGAATGCTGATATGAAAAATACATCATCCGTTTGACATATATAAATAAAAGTACAAGACCCTAAGCTATCATGAACAAGTCAGCAGTTCACAACTGGAATGTTGATATATCTCCATTCTCACCCTCAAACTCTGCAACAACTCAACTTTGTATATGCACACAGAGTGCAGATTTGTAGTATGACCAACACGTACTCAAGTATCATCGATCGTCCCCGGTAAAGTAGTGATGAGGATTTATCGAAAATACTTATTTATAAACATGTGCTGTTATTATATATAATAATAATAATAATAATAATAATAATAATAATAATAATAATAATAATAATAATAAGATATACACAGTCAAAGCATATAATAATATGCACAATAGAGCATATGATATGATGCACTCTATCTCAGCTAAACAAGTCCAATGCATCAAAATGACATATATAATAATATGCACAACTCAACATTTATATGAAATGCATTAACATGAGCTTAATATTACTAATGCATAATAAATACCCCAATTTTACATCAACCGATAGTCTCCAAGTGCCAAACAAACCAGAGACTCCTCCGTTTCTCACAAACCTGCGCACATACTGTCTGAGGTAAAACATCTGATATAGTGGTCCTAGAGGGACAAATTTATATTTGCACACTACTGCATGGCCAATTGTTACCACATATAACTCATTGTACTATTAATTGCATTTCTAGGGATATATCGGACCAAAAGTCCTAAATTACAATATCATTCAACAAAGTCTTCCGAGCCTAATATACTTGTCCTCTAGACTAGAATTTCCCCTCATAACAAAGAAAAACATCTCATAATGCATCTGCAACATCATCACAAGCCGCAGGTCCCAACTGAGGACATGTTCCTAACATTGAGTAGGAAAGATAAGAAGAATGTCATTATCCTACATCCAATCGTATATCATTAAAAAGGAATAAAAGAAGGGAATACTTTTGTAAATGTCTATGTAGCCTCTCGCTTACAGATATGGAGCTCTATATATCTATAAACGAGACTCTACTAAAATAATGCTCATGACTCGAATGACCTGTGAAACCTAGGCTCGCATATATGATCACATAACTTTGTTACGACCCAACATCCACTAAGTCATGATGACATCTAACCTAACTTTTTAGACGAACCAACCAAAACAAATACAACAAAAATTAAAGGTATACATATATAAGAGACTGAATACGCGAAAACCTAATGTAACTACCTCAAGAATCCATCTCATTAGTCAGAATCTATTAAAATTAGGAATACAATGTTAATATGAAAAATCATTTGCTTGAAGTATACAAAAAAAAAAAAAAAAAAAAAAAAAGAACACACACACACACACGACCCTAAGCTACCACTAACAAGTTGGTAACTCAAAACTGGAATGCTGATATATCTCCGATGCTCGCTCTTGAACTTTGCAACAACTCAACTATATTATCCGTGCACAGGTTGCAAAAGCATTGTATGAGTGCATCAACGTGTACTCGAGTATCATCAATCGTCCCAAATAATTAATAGAGAGGATTTATCAAAAATAATCACTTTATAAACCTTAAAATTATTACATTTAACATTAATAATACTAAGGCACAGAATTGGCATAATAAGATGATAACAACACAATAGGGTCCAAGAATTACTAAAGAAAATCAAGAGGCATGCGAAGCTAAAAGAAAGTAAAGAAACGAAAAAAGAAGATAGAAATAAAAGGTATCTTGAATTCAAGAAGTATATTCAAGAAGTTGAATCCTAGAACAACAATTAGCTAACAAAGAAATAATTGCCGTTGATAGAGAATTAAAGACAAGAGATAGATTGTGGAACCCGACCCTTTAGAATAACAACAACAACAATAAGCCTAAAATTATCACCTTTATTGAATACCTAAAAGTGATCTAAGATTTCAAATAGGGTTTAATCTTACCACCTTAAGTTAACTCTTGAATGTTGAAGAATAAATCCAAGACTAGCCACACACAAGAGTGCAAGAAAAATTTCACAATTTTTATTGATATTAATATGTCATAATCTATGTCTAAAAATAAAGAAGACACCCATTTATATAGGTAAGGGGTCAGGAAATTGAGTCTAAAAAAAAGAAAATAAAGTCCTAAACTATTTTGAATAACATGTCCAACTATCTTAGGGGAAGAAAAAATACTAGGAAAAAAAACCAAGTCAATCTTGGAAAGTAAACTCCAACAATCTTAGAAAAAGGAAAATATAATATTAACTACCTAGGAAAGCAATAAATCTAGTACTAAAATATATGGAAATAATATTAACCAATCTAGGATAGGATCTTGAAAGTCCCAAACTAATCTTGGATAGGATCTTTGAAATCTTGAAGGAAATTTGCAAGCAACTTGGCACCAACTTGCACTGAACTTCTAGAATGCTTATTGGACTCAAGTAAGTCCTTTTATGTTATAAAAATGTGGTTTATGTAAGACTTCTTGGGCTGAAAGTTTGGACACATTTTAGGTTCCAAATTGGTCCAACAATGGCCTAATTTGGACGTTCTTCAGAGGATGTCTCTTGGGATCTAATCCACCTCTTTTTGGACATAATTTTGGGCCATATAATAATTATAACACCTAGACAACTCATATCCTTTATCCTTGAGCTTTTCCTCCCAACTAACAACTTCTTTATTCGCTCTTGAGTCCAATTACTTTGTTTTACAACATTTTAGCTTGAGATCTTATTAAAGGCCCTCTTTGAGATTCCAAAGCTTCATCCTGTCCTTGAATAGAATTGAGCTTCCTAGGATACTATCATTTCCCTCTTCTTCAAAAAAATTCATCCTCAAATTTTGACCTTGCAAGAAAAAAAATACGCACTAGTAAATGGCATCCACTGATATGAAAAAATGGTAGGAATAAAACAAGATAGTGACCATGTGTCAACTTAACCCAATTAATCCTAATATGTGTAAATACTCCCGTATAAAATATATGAACATCATCATTCCAATAAAATTTATGCCTACTTAGATTAATGTAGTGAAAACCTCTCATAGATGCACTATGCAATGGAACTTGCAATTCGATCTTGTCGGTAAGGTAGTCCATAAATGTGCATGACAAAGAAATTATAAAAGATTGACCACATATCCATTTAATATAAGTATCTCTACCACATGTATCAAAGAAGACACTTTTATGATATAGCCGACTATCTACAATTACATATTCCGTGGATTCTTCTACAAGTAAGTCATTCAAAGAAACACATAAATTCTTAAGAATGTTAGAAGAACCCATAAATCAAAAAATAAATTTTTTATTACATTCAAGCTCATGATTATAACTTTCCCTAATAATATTTTTAGTATCAATAGATTCTAAATAATTTCTCAAATTATCACAGAAAGAGTCATAGATAGTTTCATGAAAGAGTATTCTATCACGCCCCAACCTAGGGAAGCGTGACTGACACTCGATGTCGTACTGGCCCGAGCGAACCACTCTGTAACTCATGATCGTTCAAAGAAAATGAGAACATAAATATGTCAAGTTGGCTAAACTCATTCTTTCTATAACCATCATGGGCCAAGCTGGCCACAACTCGTAATGCATAACTGTAAGTGGGCAAATGCTATATAAGCAATCCATCGACTTAAAACATGAATACACACAGGCTATCAAGGAACATACTGTACATAATGAACCTGTGTCTACAAAGCCTCTAAGATTATTCGACATCAAATGGGACAGGGCCCCGGTCTACTCATAAGTTTGCAGCAAAACTCTGACACGATGACTTATAGACTCGGCTGTACTCCGAATAAAGTGGAGTCTTACCAATCCTTTGCTGAATGGTAACCTCGTCTACTATGAAAGCTCGTCAAATTGATTACCTACACATGTAGTTATGAATGCAGCGTCCACAAAATAATGTACTGAATATGTAAGGCAGAACTGAAACATAACAATAAGTCAATATTAATGAGAGATATATAAGAATTAATCTGAACCTCTGAAGTGCCAACGTATATGCATACTAATTATACTTATATAAATAATGCCTCCCTTTGGGACTATTATCCATATCATAACATGAATGCCCAACTGATCAGTGAAAACTGCCCGACCGGCCGTATCTCGGTGATAAATTCATAACTTCCCAACCGGTGGTAAATAATTATACATAACTTCCCAACCGGCGGTAGCTCGGTAGTAAATGAAGATGCATGACTGCCCAACCGACCGTAGCTCGATGGTAAATGAAGATGCATGACTTCCCAACCGGCCGTAGCTCAGTGGTAAAAGCGGTCGTAGCTCGGTGGTAAATAAAGATGCGTGACTTCTCGATCGGTCGTAGCTTGGTAGTAAATGCGTAACTGCTCAACCAGCCGTAGCATGATGGTAAGCGCATGACTACCCGACCGGCCATAACTCTGTGGTAAATGAAGATGCATATAACATTACATTATGAAAATTTAATATCTTTATCATATGCCCCAATTAACATTTAGAAACATACTTAGACATGCTTTGAATTACATTTCATAAGAATGAATAATTTAAACTTCCTTAACTACTAAGAGTACAACCATTATGGAATACATTACGTTTACGTTTCATTGCTTGAATCATGCCAAAATAAGAAAGGGTTAGCCTTAACATACCTCAAGTCGTCAACACAATCCAACAACAAATTAGTATGCCCATTATATAACAAAGAAATGCATATGTTAACTTAGATGACGCTTGTATAACATTGTATCAAACGATAATTCAGTTCGGAAATGGAACAGACAACATTTTCCTTATTCTTTAACAGCCACTACTACAACCTCTTTTAATCCCTCTAAATTCAAATCATCAACACCTAAGAATATGCACCAAGACAGCTCAATATATGATTCGTATACGGTATCTTATACACTTCCTTCTTCCAACTTCAAGAAGTATATCAACAATAACACAACAACTACATCATCCACTATTTGTATACAATAAAACTACCTTCATATAACAACAATAATAAGTTGTATTAAGACCAAACAACCTCAAGAATATGTAGGAGAGATGAAATCTTACCTTAACAAACTAGGACCTGCCAATTATGCTCTAAATAGTCATGCCACAAGCAACTACGACAACCTAATTTATGAGAGATGGAGGGACAAATTCTCTATTATGATTTTGTTGCCCATGGTTTGCCCCATTAAATGATAGAAATGCTTTGAAAATAAAATCCCAAAGTTGCCTCTCAATCTCTCACGTTTTTGTAATTCTAGGCTAGGTGGTTATGCTTGTTAATATTATACATATACTGAAATGAAACTTGAAGTTCGCTAATAGTTAGTGGGTTGTGGAGCTCACATAATATTCATTTAATAAGAAAAAGAAGCTTGGCCATGGAGCAGCCACCAAGACATACTTATACAGTGAAACATGAGCCATAAGGTGGAGATTTAAGTAGTCCCACGTGGACTCCATAATTGTCCCTATTTTGGACATTTGTCTTCCACTAATTCCCTAATTACATTCTAGCATTTAACTAATTATCCGCATAATTAATTTTTTGATAGTAGTTCACTTAAATAATAATCATTTTATACACACTTCATAAACTCATTATCACTATCGTGTGGTATAATTCTAGTACACTCCTCATACACCCCAAATATCATTCCCAACCACCATCGTCACACTCTTAAGTCCTACATTATTTCGAGACTTCATCTTAAAATACAACGTTCTCTTTATTTTCATACTTGAATACAAATAAAATTCATCGTGGCTCAGGTCTAGTTGCATACGTCGAGCGGTTCAAAGCATAGCCTGAATGCACGGGGTATTACATTAACAAAACGTATTCTCTTCAATTTGTTGACCTCTAAACCTTACGATATTTCCTCAACACTTTCTAAACTTAACATAACCATTTATAACCTCAAAAATAATCTTGTCCTTCAACTTATGTCAATTATGTTACGACAAATTCAACTTACAAAAGTACGGGATATAACATATTTAATTACTAGCGTCACAATAATCATGCATATCCTCTTTACTAGTAGCAAATACTTTTACAAGCTCACAATCAACAAGACTTAAAGAATGACTCCCCATCACACAATAAAAATTATGTTCTAGCAATTTATCACATGAAAGCTCACTAGACACTTGAATAAGAGAAGAAGAAATATTAAACTCATTCGCAAGTCTCTTCTCATAAATTTTATGCCTCCTCCTACCAAGTTGGAATTCAAAAGCAACTATGTCTTACTCAATTTAAAAAGGAAGCAAATTACTCTTGCACTTGAACTTAGATATAAATAGTTAATGACTTGACATGAATCAAAATATTATCATCCACAAAAATAATAAAGTCACCAACACAAGAAATAAGACTATAGTTCATTACCTCCAAAAAAGCCTTACGTGTTGTAGAAAGCCTAAGAATTCGAATAAACCAATTATACATACCATACCTGGACTTATTTACCAATAGGACATCATCAAGTATTCTTTTATGCAATGGTTCCAATTTAGCAATGGCTTTAGGGCACTCCATGTCATAAACCTGTAAATGAGGATCAAAATAGTCAAAAGGTTCAACAACAAAGAAATTAACCAAGCTTTTATCTTCTACCATCCAACAAGAATATATTTCGCCAAATTCATGTTGGAATCCAATTGGATCCTTTGCCACCATCTCTTCCGCCTCACTTCCCCTTTCAAAAGATCTTTCAACATGTGGCTACACAAAATCACAAGAACTAAAACAAGAAAGGGTTAATGGGTTGTTGACACCCAATTTTTCCCTATATATTTTCAATATGAAAATAGCTTCTAAATATATATGCATATATGCAAGTGCTTAATTACTTTTCCTTAATTTTAAAAGATTTTTAAATCTATTCATTCTCTTATTTTATCCATAAAATTTAGTAATTATTTCCAAAGTTGTCATTTTTTGGTGATTCCCTTATTGCACTTTTATATCTATACCAAATATAGCCAAGGGAATTTTTGCATATTTTTACAAATTTGTTTAGTATTTTTAAAGCTAAATTGCATATAATTGCAATATTAGCCTCTTTTAAGATTTAATTGCATTTATGTTCACAAAATTAGGTCTGGTATTTTTAAATAATTAATTATGTATTATAAATAATTTTAGTACCATTAATTTATTTCCAGAAACTATTTTATTATTTTTTATAAATCAAAAAGGAAAAATTGGCTATTTAAATGCCAGCCCCATTTTATTTTGATTTTAGCCCAAATTGGCTCCCAATTTAACCCCAAATCAGACACAATTACCCTGGCCCAATTTCTATTAAACCCCGACCCAAACCCATCATAACCCGTACCCGGAGCCCCACTTAATCCCAGTCGTTGATCGATTAGATCAACGGCTCCCATTGTCCCCTTCCTTTTTTAACCCAAACGACCCCTTCACCCTAATTCATTTCTCACATACCGCCGCCCCTGAATCCCCCTCTCTCTCAATTCTCTCTACAACACCACCTCAAACCCTAGCTGCCGCCGCCCTAATCCGCCCTAACCCGTGGCCTTCTAAGGTCATCGGAGACCTGTGCCAGCCTTCCATGGCTCCTTTTTGTCTGTCCTTATGGTTTCAAGGCCAGACTATAAAGTTCTCTGGCCCAGCCTTTGTTCGATTTTAGCTCATGGCCCTTCTCCGGCCATCTTTGGCTTTTCTCCGGCCAGCTATGGCCATTCAGGTCAGATCTTTGACTCTCCTGGTTAGATCGATAGTTTTCAAGGTTTTTCTCGCTGCTTTTGGGTTCTTCTGAAACCCTAATCTCTAAGGTTCTTTCGATTTCTTTCAGATCTGCCTTAGACCTAAGCTTGCTTTGAACTTCTAAGCATTTTCTCGAGGTTTCTTTAAAACTTTGCTTTCAAAACTCTATATCTTCTCCGATTAGGGTTTTCCTGTTAATTTATTTCGAATCTCTTCTCTGATTTTTCAACATGTCTTGCTATGTTTGCTTGTATTGTTCTTCTATCTAGGTTTGCATGATAAAAGTCCTAATTTCCTTTGGCTGTCTGTTAGATGAATGCCTGTGTAGTTATGTTTCGTTTGATTTGTTTGTTTATCATCTTTTGAACATTACTATTGTTGAAAACCCTAATTTCTTCTGAGTTTCTGAAATTGTTTGCTGGTATTTGTCCGATTTATTTGCTATTATCTTCAAAAACTTGACAATGATTTGAAACCCTAATTTTTCAAAGGGATTCCCTTACTTGCTGTTGTGAGACCTTCGCATGTTTTTGATATTCTATGTTTTCTTCACTACTTATTCAATGTGACTTGACCTACTGGACTGTCATGTTTCGAATGTTGCTATCTATTGAAGTTTGTGCTACTATTGCATGCTATTTCTTTTGCCGATAGGTTTGGCCTCACATGTAGAATGTTTGTGTACTCTATTTATATGCTGAGATTCCCTCTTTGATTGATCTTCAACCTTGTGACTGATTTCTGATTTCACTCGCCTACTAAGGTTAATTGATTCCTTTCCTTGTTTGGCCTTACTGAATCCTTTCCCAAAATAAATATGTTTCTGTACTTAGACTTGATTACTTATTCAATTGTTTCACTACTTCTTTTATGGAAACTATCAGCCCTGTCACTGCCCGTTAAGCAAGTGAACCCTTAATTAAAGGCAATCACTTGTATATTTGATTATGAATTGTGGTTGTTTCCATGTTTGTAGCTTATTACTTCTCTTTTACTCATTTTCAAAAAAGCTATAAATACCCTGTACTTCTCCTCTTTCAAGACACGAACAATTATAAGTTCTAAACACACACTTACACTCAAAAAAAACTCTCTCTTGCTTTACTGCTACTTGTGCTACTGTCTGTTTAACCCGCTGAAAGCCAAGGCTAGACTTTGGAGTCCTGTTAACTTTTCTTTACTGCACATTTGCTTCACTGACTGGTATGTTCTAACTAATTTTTAGCATCAACAACATGTTTCTTTACTGTTTCTTTCATTCTTGTTTGTCTCCTGTTTGTATTTAACTAAATTCAATTATTAAGCATGTTGTATTCTGCCTTTTCTGTTCTGAATAAATGCTTCTGTTAATCACTTATCATGGCTTGTGGACTTTAAATCCCCATCCCCAATGTGTTTGGTATCTGTGGTTGGTTTGGGCATGACAGCATTGAACATTGCTGCCCATGACCCAAACTTGATCCTTCTGGGATCACAACCTCCATGTTTTCTCAAGTTGTTGTGTGTTCTGGTTGGCTTATAGGCATGCCAGCATCCTCTATTGATGTGCATGCCCAAGGCTGACCCTTGCCTAAGTACATAGGCTCTTTGCAATGAATTCCCAACCCCTGACCCCCTTTGTATGAAGTTATCAACTCTGATTTTTACTAATTACAGTTTCCCCATCACCCTTTACCTTTCTCCTTTATCCCTTCAGTTTAAAAACTCTATTCCTGCACTTCCAGTATCTTCTTAGACTTAAGTTCTGCCCCTCTTGTGTGAGCCTTGCCTTGGGACCCATGAGCTCCCTCTGAACTTGGACACATAAGGGCTGGCCTTTCCACACTGCACTAATCTCTATCTGGTTCTATTGAACCTGGGTGTAAGCACTGCCCGGGCTCCCTTGAGACCCTTAGGGAACTCTGACACACCTAGGTCTGAGTAAGGCTTTGAAACAAGTGGTATTTGAGGCGTTTTGTTCCATAACTCAGAGAGAAAGTCAGAATCAGGCTTCCTATGGTTGTATTTTTCCCATGTTTTACGTATTTTTCTTGATGTAATTCAGCAACTGGTCTGTAATAATTTGTAATGAACTTTTGGGGTTGGCTAGTGAAAAAGGGATGGGTAATTATGCATGCTCAAGGGTAGAAAACATGCCTATAGGATCTGTGTTTTAGATGATTCAATTCTGCACTTAGAAAGCATGCCTATAGGACTGTTTTACATCCTGCGTGTTCAATTCTATACTTTAGACACCATGCTTATAGGAGTTCATTTGAACTTCTGCATGTTCAACTTCACACCTAGATAACCTGCCTATAGGACTTCATTTTAAATTCTGCACGCTTGATACACTTAGACATCATGCTTTAGCATCTAAACGGCTATAAATTAGTATCGTCTTTATAATGTTTTAAAATCAGTATAACGTATAGAAATCATGCCTATAGGAATTAAAATCAGCAACACTAGATATCATGTCTATAGGAGTTAAAACCAGCAATAATGGATACCATCATTTGCAGAATCTGAAACTAGTCTAATTTTAAATCAATCTATTCTGAACCAGTTTTAAATAATTTAATCCCCTATTTAACTCAGTCCAGCAAGCATGCCTATAGGATTTCAAACCGCTCATTCTTTTGTTTGTTACTGCTTTGCCACATTCAGAACCCGTAATAGATACCATGCTCATAGGATTCTACACTTAGGCAAACCTTAGGTAATAACAATAAATAAAACTGAACCCGTTTCTGTTAATAACCGCTACAACCAGCAGGCAGGCCTGATTCGGACTTCTTATCTGAGTTACGTAATAAATTGGTTTGCTTCAACAACTTAAACTCCCCTTTTGCCTAAATATTTCCAGACCCTGCTTGTTATTTGAGTCATGCTATTGATTGCCTTGTTTGAGGAGGTATATGTGAGCCTTCATTGTTTATGTGCTTCTCCTATTATTGTGTTGTCCTACATGTTTTATATGTCGCCCTAGATTTTTCACCTTTGGGATTAGTAGTCCTAAGTGCCTCCAGGACTGATACGAATAGGACGGGTAATAGCATGCAACAGTGGTCGAGACCAATCCGTGCTTTAATACCTTAACGGGGTGGGAAGGGTAGATATGGATATGATGATCGGTGCGCTAATACCACGTGTAGCCCCTCTTTTGAGGAGTGATTACCGGGTATTGCATTGATGTGATCCATATTATGAATAAACCTAGGACCCCCTTCCCCTTTATTTTCTTTGTCTTTAAAACATTATGACTTCTTTTCCAAATCCGCCTTTTAATAATTTCTCTTTCACACTTTGTTTACTTCCAAGCATTTGTGTATTAAAACCCCTCTTATTTGAGCCTTATCTACTTACGTGTTAATTGCACCAAATTCATAAAGAATTGTCTGGCTGGGAACCACACTAGTGGATCCTGAGGGGTTCCTAACACCTTCCCCTTGGGATAATTTCAAGCCCTTACCCTATCTTTGGTTATCAAAAAATGTAGTTGTAGTTGAACCTTGTAGGTGTCCTAATGCACCATAAATCATTAGGTGGCAACTCTTCAAAAATACAAAACCCAGTTCCCAAAAGGAACGAGTTGTCCTATACCCAAAAATGTCATAAACCCGATTCTCCTGCCGCGAAGAGGGAATAAAGGGGGCACGACAATGACCCTATCTGGCATCAAGTTATATTGGCATCAACTAGGGAGTTGAGACCTTATTTTGGCATCAACCATGGAGAGGGGACCCTATGGCGCCATCAAGTAATGTTGGCATCAACTAGGGAGTGGGGACCCTGTGTTGGAATCAACTAGGGATTGGGGGCCCTGTTTTTAAATCAATTAGGGAGTCGTGACCCTATGGTTGCATCAAGTTATGTTGGCATCAACTAGGCAGTGGAGACCTTATTTTTAAATCAACTAGGGAGTGCTGACCATATGTTGGCATCAACTAGGGATTGGGGACGTTATGGTTGCATCAACTAGGGAGTCGTGACCCTAACTTGTCATCAAGTTATGTTTGCATCAACTATGGAGTGATGGCCCTATGATGGCATCAAGTTATATTCGCATCAACTAGGGAGTTGAGACTTTATTTTGGCATCAGCCATAGAGTGGGGACCCTATGGCGCCATCAAGTAATTTTGGAATCAAGTAGGGAGTGTGGACCCTGTGTTGGAATCAACTAGGGATTGGGGACCGTATTTTTTAATCATTCAGGGAGTCGTGACCCTATGGTTGCATCAAGTTATGTTGGCATCAACTAGGGAGTGGTGACCTTATGTTGGCATCAACTAGGGAGTGGTGACAGTATGTTGGCATCAAGTTATGTTAGCATCAACTAGGGAATGGAGACCCTATGTTGGCATCAAGTTATGTTGGCGTCAACTAGGGAGTGGAGACCCTATTTTTAAATCAACTAGGGAGTGGTGACCCTATGTTGGCATCAACTAGGGATTGGGGACGTTATGGTTGCGTCAGCTAGGGAGTCGTGAACCTAACTTGGCATCAATTTATGTTGCATCAACTATGGAGTGATGACCCTATGCTGGCATCAAAGTTATGTTGGCATCAACTAGGGAGTTGAGACCTTATTTTGGCATCAAACATACAGTCGGGACCTTATGGCGCCATCAAGTTATGTTGGCATCAAGTTATGTTGGAAAAGATTCAGAGTCAATTGGGACACTTAGTCTCAATGTTGGAAGCTTAAGTTGAAACAGTTGACCGGATTTTGACTTGTATATAGACGACTCCGAAATGGAGTTTTGATGGTTTCAATAGCTTCGTGTAGTGATTTTTGGGCTTAAGTGTATGCCTGGATGAGAATTTGGAGGTCCGTAGGTTGTTTTAACTTGAATTAGTCTCAATGTTGGAAGCTTAAGTTGGCATCAACTAGGAATTGGGGACCCTATTTTTAAATCAATTAGGGAGTCGTGACCCTATGGTTGCATCAAGTTATGTTTGAATCAACTAGAGATTGGGGACCCCATTTTTAAATCTATTAGGGAGTCGTGACCCTACGGTTGCATCAAGTTATGTTGGCATCAACTAGGGTATGGTGACCTTATGTTGGAATCAAGTTATGTTGGAAAAGTTTCGGAGTCAATTAGGACACTTAGTATAAATGTCAACTAGGGATTGGGGACCCTATTTTAAATCAATTAGGGAGTCATGACCCTATGGTTGCATCAAGTTATGTTGGCTTCAACTAGGGAGTGGAGACCTTATGTTGGCATCAAGTTTTGTTGGCATCAACTTGGGAGTGGTGACAGTATGTTGGCATCAAGTTATGTTAGCATCAACAAGGGAGAGGAGACCCTATGTTGGCATCAAGTTATGTTGGCATCAACTAGGGAGTGGAGACTCTATTTTTAAATCAATTAGGGAGCCGCGACCCTATGGTTGCATCAAGTTATGTTGGCATCAACTAGGGAGTGGTGACCTTATGTTGGCATCAAGTTATGTTGGAAAAGTTTCGGAGTCAATTAGGACACTTAGTCTCAATGTTGGAAGCTTAAGTTGAAAGAGTTGACCGGAATTTGACTTGTGTGTAGACGACTCCGAAATGGAGTTTTGATGGTTTCAATAGCTTCCTGTAGTGATTTTTGGACTTAGGTGTATGCCTGGATAAGAATTTGGAGGTCCGTAGGGTGTTTTGACTTGAATTAGTCTCAATGTTGGAACCTTAAGTTGACATCAACTGGGGATTGGGGACCCTATTTTGAAATCAATTAGGGAGTCGTGACCCTATGGTTGCATCAAGTTATGTTGGAATCTACTAGGGATTGGGGACCCTATTTTCAAATCAATTAGGGAGTCGTGACCCTATGGTTGCATTAAGTTATATTGGCATCAACTAGGGAGTGGTGACCTTATGTTGGCATCAAGTTATGTTGGCATCAATTTATGATGGAAAAGTTTCGAAGTCAATTGGGACACTAAGTCTAAATGTTGGAAGCTTAAGTTGAAAGAGTTGATCGGAGTTTGACTTGTGTGTAGACGACTCTGAAATGTAGTTTTGACTAAGTATTGATGCTTTCGCACCTGCGGATAAGGGCCGTAGATTCGGCGTCCCACAAGCGGCCAGGCGAGCGCAGCTACGGACATTGATCGGAGAAAGCAAGGAGTGAGTATGCGGTTATCAGGTCGCAGACGCGAAATCGCACCTGCGGTGAAAGTCCGCAGAAGCGGAAGCGCAGAAGCACGTTGTGGACTGCAGATGTGATGGGTCCGCAGTTTCTGGGAACTCGCAGATGCTAGACTTTTTCCTCGGCTATCGCAGATGTGACTAAGTGACCGCAAAAGCGGATTCACTAGCAGATTGTATATAGTTCGAGGGTTCGTCCATTTTTCTCGCCTTTTGGGTTAGTGAGCCTGGTTTTGGGCGATTTTGGAGGGTATTTTCAGGATTTGGATCAGGTTAAGTATTTTTTACTCGGATTTGGTTATGTTTCATGATTCCATCCTTGGTTTTATCATTTAATTAGTGATTTGAATTTGAGAAATTTTGAATTATTATAAAAACTTTTCTTAAATATAAATTGAGGATTTGAGGGTCGATTTTGAGGTCGGAATTGGTTACTTTTGGTATGGTTGGACTCGTAGCTAACTGGGTGTCCGCAATTTATGAGTTTGGTTGTGTTCCGAGGTGAAGGTTCGGGGTTGACTTTTTGAGGTGTCTCTTTGATTTTCATTAATGATCGAACCTTTATCATCCGGAATCGCTTCCTATGGCTTTTATTTATGTTATTAAGTTATTTTGGCTAGACTAGAGCCGTCCGGAGTTGGATTTGTGCGGGAAGGGCTTATTTGTGGATTTATTGAGCTTCTTTGAGTTAAGTATCTTGCCTAACTTTGTGTGGGGGGAACTGCCTCTTAGGATTGTGTTTTATTGTGCTATTCGATTATGTGAAAGACGTGTACATGAGGTGACGAGTATGTACCCGGGCTTATAAGTGAAAATTGACCGGTTTGGGATCTTGGGTTACTTATAAGCATTTGATTGAATTTGTTATTAATTGTTCTATCTTTCGTTGTCAAATTTATTCTTACGTGTTTTAATTGAAGTTGTTAATACATGTTCTAGTTTCCATTGTGGAGTTTTCCCTTATATGCATTTATTAGTAGTTGTTTTAATTGAAGTTGTTAATACATATTCTAGTTTCCATTGTGGAGTTTTCCCTTATATGCATTTATTAGTAGTTGTTGTTACATGCTATTCTCTCCATTGCTGAATTATTCTTATGCATTTATCGTAGTTTCTATTTCATGCTATCACAATAATCCTCTTCTTTCTTTTCAATAAGGGATTAAGTTCCTTGAATCATTCAAATAATTTACTTCTCTTCATTTTCTATTGACACCGTACTTAAAAAAACCAACATCGTGGGTGAGTTATGCAGATTAGCAAAAGAGATCTGACATTTGACCTGACCTCTACATCAAGATTAGAAAAACGGAATCTTACGACAAAAAAGATATCTGGTATGTGTTCTATACTACACAGAGCAGTCAAAAGATCTGGGTGTTCTATACTACACAAAACAATTCTTATTAGAAAAAGAAATCAGCTTATACAGAAGTTAGCCTTATTATAATTTATTGGTAACCTTTTCTATTCACAATAAATCAGCACAGTGATTTGAAATCTTTATTTAAAGTGTATCACATGTTTAGTAGAGGTAATTCTTCACAATAAATGAATACCTAAAAGCATATATCACATGTCATGTAGGTCAATTTAAAAGCTCTAATGATCTTTTAAAGGAAAGGTCATCGATTATCACTCAAGACTTGATATATCCTTTGCCTTATGAAGAGGGTTGATCAATGGCATACAATACGAGTTCCTTTTAAAGAATTTTTTGATGGAAACAAAGATAAATTTATAAAATTCTAAGTAATTGTTGTAGCATTACAGAGGATAGAGTGGTCCTTCTTGGAAATATAGATTTCCCGTTAAACATCTGTATCTAATATAGTAGCATTGCATAGGGTGACCATTTTATAACATTTTGATGGGACAACATGTATCAGGAACGTTAATGGAAGAAACAAAAAAGATATGTACTGAAGGAATTTTACTTATAAATAGAGCTGGATGAACTCATACCAGCTCACTCACCTCTGCTTCTAAGCATTGTTTGCTTTCTCCCTCTAAAATCTCCTTTCTTTTTCATTACTTATCTCAGCCCTTTTAAGAAGAACAAGGTTCTTGATAACATCATTCAATCCCTTTTAATTTGCATGATGGAGTTAACCTTTCTGTTGGCTTTGCTAGCATGTCCAGCAGTGCTGTGTACAACAACTACTCTCGGCGGAGATGATAGTCAATACGTCAATATCACGATACTCCATAGAGCGACTACCGAAGGCGCAGGTAATTTTTACTTGGCTACATTCTTCCTGAAGTTGTAACAGAAGAATCACATGCATGCAGACTTGTTTACTAGTACTATATATTTATTTTTGTTTTTGAGCCAGCTGCAGTATGCCTAGATGGAAGTCCACCAGCATATCATTTGGATATGGGACATGGTAGCGGACTTCGCAGTTGGATTATCGTCATGGATGTTAGTAACTACTTAGTTCTTCTTATACGTTTCATATTTAACATAACTAAGTTCACCAGATCATTATTTTTGCATTATTCTGCTTTGCTTACGCTGTAAAATATTCATTTGTTTAGGGAGGCGCTTGGTGTCAAAGTATCCCAGATTGCCTTAGTCGTTCAACTACCAACTTAGGTTCTTCCAAGCACATGAAGAAGGTATCTTGGTTTGCTGGGGTACTGTATCATAATCCCCAAAATAATCCAGGTGAAGATTGCTTTGTTCTTTTCTTTTTGTATGCATAATTTTTACTCACTTCTTCTAACTGCCAAAAAAAATTGGAACTGGTAGAATTTTACAACTGGAATAGGGTGAGGGTGAAGTATTGTGATGGTTCATCTTTCACTGGTGATGTTGAACAAGTTGACCCTGTAAGTAATGGTACATGTGTTTTTTTGGCAATTAAATCATTGTTTTGGTGAATAATAATTTATATCCGGCATTCTTTTTTTTTTTTTTTTTTTTGATTGGGAATGCCAAATCTACATTAGGACAACAAGCTGTTTTTTAGAGGGGCAAGAATATTTAACGCCATCATGGAAGATTTAGGGAGCAAAGGAATGCAATATGCTGAAAATGTAAGAATATTATATTGATCGATTACTCTCTGTCCCGGCTTCATATTCATAATTACAAGCCACGTACTACCTTATTATGCATTTCCCTTTTTTATTTTTAATTGTCTAATTGGCCAAATATTTTTAAAACTGCAATTTTAGGCAATTTTGAGCGGAATTTCAGCAGGAGGGTTGGCTACAATCTTGAACTGCAACAAGTTCAAGTCCCTCTTGCCGAAAGATGTTAGAGTTAAGTGCGTCGCAGATGCAGGATTCTTCATTAACGGGTGAGGTTATCTTTCTGTCTATTAAGTGATCTAATCACTCAAGAAAATTATGTCTATTGATTTTATCAGTAACTATATCATTGGAACTCAAGCGTTTCATGATTTGTATATGCAGGCAGACTATTTCTGGTGCTTCAGATATTCAGGAAATGTATCAGAGAGTTGTTACATTACATGTGAGTTCGATACTTCGATCATCCTTTTTTTTAGTATGGTAATATAATACTTATATGCTTAACAAGTTGATTCAAGTTAGATCCTTTATTTATAATTCTTTTTTCCTCTCGTTTAAGGAATCGGCTAAGAATCTGCCTCTATCTTGTACGTCTGCAATGGAACCAAGCCTGGTAATTAAGAGTTTAAGTTTGTTGTAACAAAAACCTTTTTTTTCTTCTTGTATATAAATGTTGCTCTCTAACATTAGTTTTCTTAATGATGGTGCATTGCTTTTTTCCTCAAAATGTTGTTCCATATGTTTAGACTCCACTGTTTATAATTAATTCGCATTATGACGCTTGGCAGGTCAAGGAGACAAATGCTAATTTCTCTCAGTTTTTTTCTTTCTTTCTTTAATTTCTATAAAATATAAAAGAAACTCATTCTGATGATCCAACAATAACTCCAGATTGAAAATATTTTAGTTCCTAAATACCTTGATCGTCAACATGTCTGGGATGATTGCAAGAAACAGATAAGTAACTGCACATTTAGCCAGCGGTTAATTATTCAAGGTTAGCACTTCTCTAGTGATTAATTAATGCATACTTTCAAATCACATACTATATATTATTCAAGGTTAACACTTCTCTTTGAATATAGTTTTTGGAGTGGAGTTCTTGAAGGTTTTCGAGGGACTAACCCCTTCTTTTACGAGGGGTTATTTTACGACATCTTGCCATTCTCATGGTGCAATTCTGTCGAATAATTACTGGTTCAGTCCTACCTCTCCAAGATTAATTCATAAAGGTAATTTTTCATTTGTTTTGTCCATATAAAGTTTGAATATTTGACTTTATATTTATGAGTTATAATAACGCATTGTGTTGTAATATTAAAATACGTGTAGACAATTGGTGAAGCAGTTGCGGATTGGTTCTTGGAGAGGGCAGGGTTTCAATACATAGACCCATATCCTTGTGCTAGAGATTGCAAACTGTAAGTTGGAGAACTTCTGTAACGAATAGGCTTGCAGATATTGTACCTGCCCGTTTATTTGGTGACACGGTTGTTGAGGAGTAGCTGACGGTTGGACATCGGAGTACAGAAAGTTTTTATGTTTTACTGTTAAGTCCTATATTTTCCAATTTTCCAGTTTAGCGCAAATTAACTTTTACTAATGTATTTCAGTTTGGTCCGGTAGAGTAAGTTAGGGATTGTGTAATCCAATGCTATGAAGCTGTATTTAAGAAGAACAACTGTACTGATTTCTGTTATTTTGAGTGAAAAATCTTACCTTCCCCTCTCTCAATTCTCTTTTTCCCTTTTTCTTCTTTCTTATGGTTGGTTTAGTAAATCTGATACTTCCGAAATAAGTTGTACAGATCCTAATAAATAGAGAGAGAAATTGATATGATTCAGATACTAATGCACCTTCATGTCCGTAGAAAAAAATTCTACTGACATTTTTGGTTTTTGGATAAATTTATTATGTATTATTCTGGTCTCTTTCCGTTTTTGTGTATTTATTTCGATGAGGAATGGAAAGAGAAAAGCTAAAAGTATCTACTCCATCCGTTCATCTTTAATTATTCACTATGCTAAAAATATATTTTTAGTTTTACTTGCCTACTATAAAAAATCAAGAAAAATACAATCTTTTTTTTTTTTGTTTTACCCTTATTACTAACTACTCATCACCAAATCATTTTCCAAGACTTTTGAAAATGCTATCATTATTATGGTTAAAATTATAAAATACATATCTCATTTAATATTTCCTAAGGGACGTGAAAAATACAAAATAGACAATTAAAAATGAACAAAGAGTAGTTTCTAACGGTACTAGTTTGCCGGGACTAACTAATATATGACGTAACTGTGCAAGAACTGCATTCCTTCCCATATCGTTGCATTTGCCTCTTGTGGTTGATTTTTTTACTTAAAGTTCTTTTACTCTAATTTATAACTCTGTTTTGGAGTTTTACATTCTAAAGATGTTAATTCTAAACATTGTGTTTAGAAATCTAAGATAGTTCTACAATTTCAGTAGCGGGCTCAATGCATGAAATAACCGAAATCGGTCGGTTATTTCAGTCAGTCATTTTAAAAAACCGACCGATTTCAGTCGATAACTTTATATTTTTAATAAAATCGACCAAAATCGATCGGTTATTTTCGCGTGAAAATGCAATTAATCAGTACAATTAAAATAAAATAAAGTCTTAACCCAAAATTTACCAATGGTCTAGTGGTAGAATAGTATCCTGGCACAATACAGACCCTGGTTAGATTTCCAAACGGTGCATTTTTTAATGCATAATGAAAAATACCGACCGACATCAGTTGATTTTTTCGGCAGATATTTTCTTTTTGGGTCGTTTGTGAAATTTAGTTGACCGGCCGAAATCAGTCGAAAATTGCGACCAGCTTCGTTCACTATTTATTACCGACCAGCCTAATTCCGACGGATAAAAATCGGTCAGAAATCGGTTGGTGTTTCCAATTTTCCAACTGATTTCGGTCGTTTTTTCTGGATGGTTTTAGGTAGTTTTCTAGTATGTTTATGAATAACTTCTCAACCAATAATTTTACTTTCTCTATAAAAAAAAAGGGGAAGACCAATTTAGCTTAATATCAAGATCACACATCAAGTCATCTTGTGTTTTGAAACCAAATTATCTTCATGTTAAACACAAAATAGTAATCCTTAGAACTTTTCACGATTCAAGTACTCGTTCAAATTGAACTAATAAGATGCAGCTGTAATATTATCTTGTGCTACGGTTTACCATTTCACATATGATCAAAACAATTCATAACGAATTGGATATATAATTTACCAGCTGTTTAACCAAAAAATAGAATTCTCGGCCAAAGTTAATATTTAGAAGAAATCCGGTTACTGATAATCAAAATTTACTTCACTTGCCCTACAATTTGGAAAAATAAACCAAGGAATGAAAATAATTGATAACGAAAATATGAAATAGATTGACAATCACTCTCCAAATTATGGTTTAGAACTTTGAGAATAAATTAAAGAATTGATTGCCTAAATTTCAATAATTGTCTGATGCTCTTACAAATGAGATTTCAGTCCTTATATAGGAGCATACAATTATAACGGTTCCCTTGCTTAATTGAGGCTCACTGACGGTATAAATTGCCTTGATTTCCCGTTACCATATACAATCGTAACGGAAACATTTATAATTGAAGATTCCTCATAACTGTACTGATTCCCCTTCCTTATATTTGACAGATTCGCGTATCTTTCCTTCTTTACAGCCTTTATTCTTCTCGTTCCTGTTTCTTCTTTTACAGCTTTCAGGTCCGGCATTTTCCTTAATATAACCCCGTGGATGTTTCTCCCATGCCTTTTCCACATTATTCATCTAATTTAGGATGCCACTAGTCATTATACCGATGTTCCACATATCATGCCCTATCATCTTGCTAATCCACGTGTCATGTCTTTTTTCCACCAATACATATAGTCCCCCCATGTTCTGAATATTCTCAACTGAATATTCGGGAAGTGATAAATATTTATGGCAGGAATTCTCTGCCGCCGTTTCTTGAGTATCATTATGCCCTTCTCAGAATCGATGTGTCGCATGTCACATTCATTTAATGCCCATGTTTCAGAATGCGCGTAATTTCAGATGATGAAACTCATGTTTCTCATGATCCCCCTTTAAGTTCGATTCTCTTCAGACTTATTGATGAACCGGAGAATGCCCATTTAGAATGAAGACGTTGGTTACATACTTAATCTCCCCCCCCCCCCCCAAGTCCTATTTAGAGGTTATTCACCCATGGCTTTGAGGGTGAAGAAGGCCTCGGGCCTTTTTCTGAAGAATTACCTCTTGCTTCCCTTCCAGTTTCATCTACTGTTATCCCCCGTGTCTTTACCTGATGATACTCTAGTTTTTGCTTCCACTGCTACTTCTCTAGCAGCAATTGGGAAATGAGAAAAGTTATAATTAAGGTCCTTGAAGGCGAAAATTTATTGAGGAAGTCTAAACAAGCTGATGTGTAGCTAAAAACATTGTTAGGACCCGTAGAGAAGAAGAAGTTGGAAGGTCACAACTCCTTGACCTTAATGAATGACATTTTTCATTCTTCTATTAAAGTATATGTTTACTTACATTTACTTTTTTCCTTTTCCTCATTCATAACTCTCCTTCTTCTACCTTCTTTGTAGATTAATTTGATAGCCGTTGAGTTTATGAAAAGGGTCTCTCAAACTCACCAGCAAGTAATTGAATTGTACCGGGGCTGATAACTAGAAAGAACAATTTGAAGGTCTTCGATTGGAAAAAGGACGTTCTTGCAGAGGAGAAAGGTGTTTTGGAACAAAAAATGAGAATGGTTTCCACTGAGTTAGCGGTTGAAAAATCTTCTTCTAGTCAAGTTTAGGAGGATAATGATGGACCGGAACCTCTTTTGCTTAGCAACTTTCCAAGGCTACTGAAGAAATAAGGAGTTTGAAAGAACTCCTTAATCAAAAATAGGTTTACGCGGGTGAATTATTTCAAATGCTTACTCAAGCTCAGGCAGATCTTTGTGCCCCTACAAATAAAGATCAGTTCCTTGAAAGTTCTCTTGCTCCTTTGAAGACATCTTATGAAGCTTCAGAAGCAGAAAAAGAAGAGTTGAGAGCCGAAATTGATTAGTGGGAGAAGGATTATGAAGCCCTCGACGATAAGTCATCATTGGATGTTAGCTGGGCTTTTCGGAACACTTGCCTCGAGACCTTAACTGAAGTTAGCCGGGAAGGTTTTGACCATAACACTGAGATTTCTAAGTCCAGAGAAACAATGGAACAGACTCAGCAACGTCAAAACTTATTTACACCTGAAGATGAATGATCAAAGGGTGATGGAGATGGACTTGATCCTAGTGAAGCTGATGTGCAACCCTCTTCTCCCCAAGTCGATCCTTCTTCCCCCGTAGTTGATGCTCCCTATCTTTTGGCTTTTTCAGACTTTTTGTTGAAAGTGTTAGTTTGTTGGTTTTTGTTTGAACCTGCCTTGTGTTTTTTGGACAATTTTTTTGGAAGGTTTTGCTGCCCCTGCCTTTTTTGGGGTTATGATATAAATATCTTTATTTCTTTTGCCGCGTACTATACTTTTTGCCCTTGTAATATTTTAGCTTACCCTTGCACTAAAAATATTTTAGTGCAAGACCATGACTTTCATATATACTGATTTTTATAAAAGAGGGCCACTTTATGTTAATGACACTGATGAAGATGATGTCTCATCTCCATATTGGTCCAAGTACATAAAACATGTTAGATATGAAAAGAGAAATAATCCAAGGAAGTTTTATGTTTTGAACTGTCAAACAAATAAATTTTGTACATCATTTTCATAATTGTTCATACAACACTTTCATAACTGCTTTCACTGTAGCAAGTTTACAAATTAGGGTCTATTTTTCCGTGACTAAGTTTATGGTCTTAACCTAGAAACTCGTGGGAATATTTTTCATCCTTTTTGCTAGTTCGAACTCCTTTGAAAAAATTTCATGGTTTTATTCAAGGGGTTGATTCAGGCTAAACTATGCCCTTGGTTCCTTATCCTTCTTTGTGTAACCATCTATATGCATAGTCCCCCCAGTGTTGGAGCTTTGAAGTATGAAATCTCGAACACTGGATCAGCTCATTTCTTTTGGTCCTTTCCCTGAAAAGGAAAATACAAACGGGACTCGGAGATAGTTTCTTAGACGATAACTGCATAACCCTTTTCCCATCACAAAAGTTATAACCTAGACCAGGAATAATTCAGTATTCCTCGTGTATTTCAATTTTAATAGCATCATTTGGTAAGGGCCAGCTTTTTACCTATCATCTAAAGTGGTTAGTAAAATTCAAAAGAACAAAATTAAATCAAACTTGCCTAATACCTGGTCGTGGGTATTATCCTCGTTTAGAAGTAATACTTCTTTAAATGGATTGCATTGCAATTCGACGGTAATACCTTGTCATCCATGGTTTCCAATTCGTACGCTCCTTTTCAAGCTATGCCTCAAACCCTATATGGGCCTTCCCAATTTGGATACAATTTTCCTGCATTTGCCGCTATTGTTGACCGGACCACCTTTTTGAGGACGAAGTCCCCAATCTTGAAGTACCTCAAACTAGCTTTCTTGTTGTAATATCGCTCAATCATCTATTTTTGAGCCCCCATTCAATTAATGCTAATTTTCTCCTTTCTTCCAGCAAATCGAAATTTACCCGTAGCTCTTCCTGATTTGCCTCTTCAGTGGCATGCATGTACCTCATACTTGTTTCAATATCTCCACCGGAATTGAAGCTTATGCACCGTATACAAGTGAAAACGGAGTCTCACCTGTACTAGATTTGCGGTTGTGCGGTAAGCCCATAGCACCCCTAATACCTCTTTCTATATGCCTTTTGATTCTTCCAATCTCTTCTTTAAGTTATTGATAAAAACTTTATTTGTCGATTCAGCTTGTCCATTGACCGTATGGTGATAAGGTGCAGATGTAATTCGTTTAATCTACCAACTTTGAAAAAGTTCTATTATTTTCGCGCCTAAGAATTGTGGGCCATTGTCACATACAATCTCATTTGGAACTCCAAATCGGCATATATTCCGCCAAATGAAGTCCCTAACTTTTTTTTCTCTGTCACGCCACAAAACCGAGGGGCGCGACCAGCGCTCGACCGGGTAGCCCCAGTCAAGCGGACCTGGGTTCCTTTCCTATCCCGCGTGTGGCCCCGTGTTTTCATTACTCATTAATCAAGTGAAATAGCCATTTACGATCTGAACATATTCTTACACGATTTACATAACATACATGGTTAATTGCGTGGTTTACAACATACATCGCCCAACATACAAAATACATAATTACATAAGTTCACAACCCACATTTCCTGTCTACGGAGCCTCTAAGGATACAAAAGGGTCATACAATACTTGCCGGGAACAAGGCTGCGGCTATACCTTACACAAATACCAAGATAAGACTCCGGGAAGAAAAGAGGCATGAGCCACGCAGGGGCCCAAAAGGAAAGGGGCTCACTAATACAGCTGACGGAAAGTGAAGGAGTGCTACTGTTGGTGAACTGGAGTACCTGCTATAGATCCACCTACAATCATAACACGAATGTAGCGCCCCCGGCAAAAGGGACGTCAGTACATTTGAATTGTACTGGTATGTATGAACAAACTTTACCCCAAGTAAAATCAAACAATACACAAGTAACGAACAGTAATAGAAACAACGATCAAATGCACGTGAAAGGAACAACCAAAGCCAAACAAGTTTCACAATCTCTCCTTTCCCCCTTTCAACATTATTTCATCACATCAATGATTTCACAACTTTCACATATGTTCATTTCAATAGTGATTTCGATCACTTTTCCACCCTTATTACCGCGACCACCCTTATTACCTCGGCCACCCTTATCACCACAACCCACACCTTATTACTTTGTGTTGCGGCGCCAACCCGATCCCAGTGGACAATCACATTTCACACAACAACAATAGTTCACAGTTCAATCACATGGCTTCAGGCCATCCAGAATATCATTTCACAACAACAATAACAATTTCACAATGAGTTTTCTTTAACCTCAATACCATTTCCATCATATACAACAGTCCGTATACAATTTAAGTCACATCAAAAATTGCCCATGACAAGCCACATATGATATTACCACAGTTGTTTCAATTACATCAATTACGATCTCTTTCCATCATTTGTTACACAGCTCTTACAACATAAACACATTCACACACACACTTGGTTTGTTGCCATTTACTTACACCATTACATCGGGAGACTTAACCAACAACTTTCAAGGCATATTAATCACAAGAATTCACAAATAGTCCACATAAGTATCACATACCAATTACTCGTACACCAAACAAGGTGACTTTACAAAGGTTAAAGTTAGCCATACATACCTGGAATCGAGTTTCCCTTTTTACTTCTACTCCGGCTTACCAACAGCCTAGTACCGACAATCTAGTTCACAAGTTAACACATATATCTTAGAATTGAAGTTCACAATTACTACCCGAACTTATATAGGTTGTCAACCCCTCTTTTGCAAACCTTTACTTCTACCCAATTCCTCTTACTAGATTTTAGGTTTTAAAAGACATGCATGTGTATTTCAACTTCCATTTTCAAGAACCAATGCATGAGAATCCCCCTTTTTGTTTAAATCTAAAAACAAATGAAAAAGGGTTGGGGATTTTACCTGCAAGAACGAAGATGAAGACAATTACTTGAAATTTTTTCGGCCCGGGTGACTTTGAAGAATCAAATTGATGAAGGTAAGAATTTCTCTCTCAAGAACCCTCTCTTCCCTCTCTCTAGTTTGTTCAGAAAATACGTTAAAATGAGGTGTTGGGGTGTTTTATTAAAGGAGGGGTCGGGTTTAAAATTTAGAAAAATAGGAGC
Source organism: Nicotiana attenuata (assembly GCF_001879085.1). NCBI lineage: Eukaryota > Viridiplantae > Streptophyta > Magnoliopsida > Solanales > Solanaceae > Nicotiana > Nicotiana attenuata. Next base: position 133,678 of record NW_017672986.1, read on the forward strand.
CCGAGTAAGGTTTGCAGTCGCGCTTTGCGATCGCAAAGTGGAAATGCGGTTCGCAGAATGGACCGGAAAAGTGCTCCAAAACTCTGAACATTCTGTTTGGGTTTGCGGCAGAAATGTGGTCCGCATACCCATTCTGCGGTCACATAATGCACCGCATAACTGCCCTTTACAAAATTCCAAGATGATTATGCGACGACTATGCTGTCCGCATATCAGTTATGCGATCGCATAATGGACCGCATTTTGACCTCAAATTTGACTAACACACTGAATCACTTTGCGATAGAAATGCGGTCCGCATACTTGATTTGCGATCGCATTCTGGACCGCACAATAGCACTTTTCTGAAAACTTTGATTCTTGATTTTTAAATACTTAGATCAGTATAAAGGGTCCGAACGCATACTCGGAACTGGGCACTACGAGCTACTAGGTTTTGAGTACAAATTTTCACGGGGGCCTTACATCCTCCCCCACTTAAAATCATTCGTCCTCGAATGAGGATTTTGAAAATCAGTTGGTTTTGAAAACAGGATATGCAGACTCCCAATTTTCACTAACTTCCATATTTTTAGAAAAATTTTGCCAGAGTTTCCTTTGTAATTAGACTTATCTACCTGTCAGAGAGCCCCCGAAACATATTTCCAATCACCATTACACAATTCCTATTACCCCTACAACTGATATACAATTCATTACCTCAACACTTGCACATATTCAATCACTTGTCATATTTCGCACATAAATTAGTCACTTCAATGAGTTTCATACAGTTCAACCACTTTAGTACTCTATATGCATTTCAATTTATCATTACCAATCTACACTACAATTAATCATCCACTTATCACAAAACATCCATTTACCAAAAGGGGTTGCACATGACTCAAATAATCACAGCACATACAATTCTTGCACAACTTGAGGAGTTACAATAGCAAAGCATTTAGAAAGAAAAGATGGGGTGTCTTTGCACCTATTTGGACATATTATCAGTTTGCTTGGAGATAAGAGTTCGCACGATTACTACCAGACTTATTCAAACAGGTGGGGATATTTTTCCTTCATTTCATTTTCCGCTTCCCATGTGCCTTCCTCAACTCGTTGACTTCGCCATAATACTTTAACTGAAGCAATTTCCTTATTTCTCAATTTATGGACTTGCCTATCATGAATAGCAACCGGAACTTCTTCATACGATAACTCTTCATTAACCTCGATAGTCTCAACTGGCACGATGGTGGATGGATCTCCAACCACTTTCTTTAACATAGACACATGGAACACCGGGTGCACCAATGACATTTCAGGGGGCAATTCCAGCCTATAAGCCACTTGCCCTATCCTCTAAGCGATCCGATACGGCCCGATATATCTAGGACTTTACTTCCCTTTCTTCCCAAATCGCATGACTCCCTTCATAGGAGATACCCTCAAGAACACCCAATCATCTACTTGGAATTCCAATTCTCTTCGACGTACGTCCGCATAGGATTCCTGGCGACTCTGAGCAGTTCATCCTCTCCTGAATGACTTTAACTTTTTCCATAGCCTGGTGCACGAGATCTGGCCCTATCAATTCTGCTTCACCCACTTCAAACCATCCAATCGGAGACCTACACCTCCTTCCGTACAATGCCTCAAATAGGGCCATCTGAATACTAGCATGAAAGCTGTTATTGTAAGTAAATTCTATAAGTGGCAAGTGATCATCCCAATTACCTTTGAAATCCAAGACACAAGCCCGCAACATATCTTAAAGTGTCTGAATAGTCCGCTCCGCTTGACCATCAGTCTGAGGATGGAAAGGCGTGCTGAGATTCACCTAAGTACCCAAACCTTGCTGAAATTTCTTCCAAAAATTAGCTGTGAACTGGGCCCCTCGATCTGAGATAATAGAAAGTGGAGTGCCATGAAGCCTTACTATTTCCTTGATATACAACTGAGCATACTGTTCTGCAGTATCGGTGGACTTGACTGGCAAGAAGTGAGCTGATTTGGTGAGTCGATCCACTATTACCCAAATTGAGTCGAACTTGCACTGAGTGCGAGGTAACCCTACCACGAAATCCATGTTGATCATTTCCTATTTCCACATTGGTATCTCCATAAGCTGAGTTAACCCACCGGGCCGCTGATGCTCAGCTTTTACTTGCTGACAATTCGGACATTTAGATACGAAGTCCGCCACACCTCTCTTCATACCGTTCCACCAATAAATTTCCTTGAGATCATGATACATTTTCGTAGAACCTGGGTGCACAGAATACCTAGAATTATGAGCCTCTGCCATTACCCTTTCCCGAAGATTATCCACATCTGGGACACATAGCTACCTTGACATCGCAATACACCATCCTCACCACCGAGTGAAAATGCCGAAGTCTTGTTATTCAAAATTGCCTCCTTCATCTGTGCCAATGCTGGATCAATAAACTGCTTTCCCTTGACTTCCGCTACAGGTGATGATTCTGCTCCATTATGCACCATAACATTCCCCTCGTCTGAGGTCGAAATACAAACCCCGAGGCTGGCCAATTGATAAACCTCCCGAGCCAAGGGCCTCTGATCCGCTCCCAAATGAGCCAAACTACCCATAGACTTCCGACTGAGAGCGTTGGCCACCACATTCACCTTCCCTGGATGGTACAAAATGTTCATATCATAATCCTTGAGCAATTCTAACCACCGTCGCTGCCTTAAATTCAACTCCTTCTGCTTGAACAAATATTGGAGACTCTTGTGGTCTGAGAACACATCCACATGGACCCCATAAAGATAATGCCGCCATATTTTCAAAGCAAACACAACTGCCGCAAGCTCCAAATCATGCGTCGGATAATTCTTCTCGTGATTCTTGAGTTGCCTTGAAGCATACGCTATAACCTTCCCATGTTGTATCAACACACATACCAAACCGACCCTGGAGGCATCGCAATAAACCACAAATCCTTCCGTGCCCTCTGGCAAAGTCAATATCGGCGCCGAGGTCAACCTGGACTTCAATTCCTGAAAACTTTTCTCACAAGCGTCGGACCATTGGAACTTAACTGCTTTCTGCGTCAACTTAGTCAATGGGGAGGCGAGGGTAGAGAATCCCTCCACAAACCTCCGATAATACCCTGCTAAACCCAAGAAGCTACGGATCTCCATCGGGGTTGTGGGCCTAGGCCAATCTTTCACTGCTGCAATCTTCTGGGGATCTACATGAATCCCTTCACTAGAAACAACATGACCCAGAAAGGTAACGGACTCCAACCAAAATTCACATTTTGAGAATTTAGCATACAACTGGTGCTGATGAAGAGTCTGCAGAACTGCCCTGAGGTGATCGGCATGATCCTCCCGGCTCCGCGAATAAACAAGGATGTCATCAATGAAAACAATCACGAAGGAGTCTAGAAATGGCTTGAAGACCCGATTCATAAGATTCATGAAAGCTGTCGGGGCGTTGGTTAGCCCAAAAGACATTACTAAGAATTCAAAGTGACCATAGCGAGTCCTGAAAGCGGTCTTAGGAATATCCTGCCCTCTGATCTTCAATTGGTGGTACCCTGACCGTAGATCAATTTTGGAGAAGAACCTTGCACATTTCAATTGGTCGAACAAATCATCTATCCGAGGCAAAGGATATTTATTCTTGATGGTGACTTTGTTGAGCTGCCGATAATCAATACACATCCGGAGTGACCCATCCTTCTTTCTGACAAAAAGAACCGGAGCACCTCACGGCGACATACTCGGCCGTATGAACCCCTTTTCTAACAAATCCTCCAGCTGCTCCTTTAACTCCCTTAACTCTGCTGGAGCCATTCTGTATGGTGGAATAGATATTGGCTGCGTATCTGGCAATATATCAATCCCGAAATCAATCTCCCTATCTGGCGGAGTCCCTGGAAGCTCGTGCGGAAACACTTCAAGAAACTCATTCACAACTGGCACAGACTCGGGGACAGACACTTCTGAAGTGGTGTCCGCCTCCCGGACCAAATGATAGATACATCCCTTCTTAATCATCTTCGAAGCCTTAAGGTAGGAAATAAACCTACCCTTCGGCACCACACCATTCCCCTTCCACTCAATAACCGGCTCATTAGGGAACTCGAGTCTCATGACTTTCGTTCGGCAGTCAAGTTTAGCAAAGCACAAATAAAGCCAGTCCATTCCCATAATCACATCAAAATCCACCATTCATTTCACTAGTGATTTCGATTACTTTTCAACACTTATTACCTCGGCCACCCTTATCATCACAACCCACACCTTATTACTTCGTGTTGCGGCGCGCAACCCGATCCCACAGGACAATCACATTTCACACAACAACAATAGTTCACAGTTCAATCACATGGCTTCAGGCCATCCAGAATATCATTTCACAACAACAATAACAATTTCACAATGAGTTTTCGTTAACCTCAATACCATTTCAATCATATACAACAGTCCGTATACAATTTAAGTCACAACGATAATTGCCCACGACAAGCCACATATGATATTACCACAGTTGTTTCAATTGCATCAATTACGATCTCTTTCCATCATTTGTTACACAGCTCTTACCACATAAATACATTCACACACACACTTGGTTTGTTGCCATTTACTTACACCATTATATCGGGAGACTCAACCAACAACTTTCAAGGCATATTAATCACAAGAATTCACAAATAGTCCACATAAGTATCACATACCAATTACTCGTACACCAAACAAGGTGACTTTACAAATGTTAAAGTTAGCCATACATACCTGGAATCGAGTTTCCCTTTTTACTTCTACTTCGGCTCACCAACAGCCTAGTACTGACAATCTAGTTCACAAGTTAACACATATATCTTAGAATTGAAGTTCACAATTACTACCCGAACTTATTTAGGTTGTCAACCCCTCTTTTGCAAACCTTTACTTCTACCCAATTCCTCTTACTAGATTTTAGGTTTTAAAAGACATGCATGTGTATTTCAACTTCCATTTTCAAGAATCAATGCATGAGAATCCCCCTTTTTGTTTAAATCTAAAAACAAATGAAAAAAGGTTGGGGATTTTACCTGCAAGAACGAAGATGAAGACAATTACTTGAAATTTCCCCGGCCCGGTGACTTTGAAGAATCAAATTGATGAAGGTAAGACTTTCTCTCTCAAGAACCCTCTCTTCCTATCTCTAGTTTTTTCAGAAAATACGTTAAAATGAGGGGTTGGGGTGTTTTATTGAAGAAGGGGCCGGGTTTAAAATTTAGAAAAATAGGAGCCCGAGTGAGGTTTGCGGTCGCGCTTTACGATCGCAAAGTGGAAATGTGGTCCGCAGAATAGACCGCAAAAGTGCTCCAAAACTCTGAACATTCTGTTTGGGTTTGCGGCAGAAATGCAGTCCGCATACCCGTTCTGCGGTCGCATAATGCACCGTATAACTGCCCTTTACAAAATTCCAAAATGATTATGCGACGACTATACGGTTCGCATATCAGTTATGCGTTCGCATAATGGACCGCATTTTGACCTCAAATTTGACTAGCACACTGACTCACTTTGCGATAGAAATGCGGTCCGCATACTTGATTTGCGACCGCATTCTGGACCGCATAATAGCACTTTTCTGAAAAACATTGATTTTTGATTTTAAATGCTTAGATCAGTACAAAGGGTCCGAACGCATGCTCGGAACTGGGTACTACGAGATACTAGGTTTTGAGTACAAATTTTCACGGGGCCTTACATTCTCGCACCTGTTTAAAAGAACCTGCTTCTACCCATTTTCAGAAATAATCTGTTAAAACTACCAGAGACCGACCTTTCTGTTAGCTTGAGGCAACGACCCTACGATGTCCATGCCCCATTTCATGAAAGTCCATGGTGAAATAACTGAATGTAACAGCTCTGCCATGTTATTGGCATATCGTTGACATTTATCGCATCTGGCTACAAAGTTTTCTGCTTCTTCTTTCATTTTTGGCCAATAGTATCTTGCCTTTATCAATGTCTTCACCAACGACCTTCCCCTGGCATGATTGCCACAGTGCCCTTGTGTACTTAGCTCATTACATAATCTATTTGTTATGGTCCGAGGCACCGTGCTAAAGGTCCACCAAATATTTTACGATATAAATTCTCATGAATTATAGTATTAGGTAGCTTTCAGCCGTAGCAATTGTGATTTCTTCTTATCTCCAGGCAAGATACCATACTGCAAAATGTTCACGAATTTTTTCCTTCAATCCCAAATTAAATTATTCAAATTTACCTAACTTTTGGCTTGATCGAGTGCTGAATGAAACAAATGTATAACTATGGCATTTTCTGCATTTATTATGTCTGTGAAAAATGCGAGATTTGCCAATGCGTCTGCTTCTGAATTTTCCACCCTGGGTATTTGTATGGCTTTCCATGTCTCAAATTGTCTAAGAAATTCTCATACCTTTTCTAGGTATTGCTGCATTCGCGTCTCTCTTTCTATGTATGTCCCCTTCATTTGATTAACCACTAGCAGGAATTCACTTTTGATCACAATTAGTTTGATACCAAGTTCTCGTGCCAATTCCAAGCCTGTAATCACAACTTCATATGCTGCCTCATTTTTAGTTATTGGATAACTTTTTATTGCTTGTCTTATGACTTCATGGCCTGAAGGTGGAATTAAACAATTTCTAAACCTGTCTCTTTAACATTTGAGGATTCATTAGTAAATAGAGTCCAAATCCCCGGATTAGCTCCGATAAACACCTATAGTTCCTTCTCTGCTTCAGGAACTAAATTTGTGCTAAAATTCGCTATAAAAACTGCTAACACCTACGATTTTAGTGCAGTTTTAGGTTGATATATGATATCATACTCACTGATTTCAATTGCCCATTTAGCTAATCTACCTAATAACTCCTGTTTATGCAGTATGTTTCTTAGGGGGAAAGCAGTTATTACGAAAATAAGATGACATTGAAAGTAAGGTTCGTAGCTTCCTAGATGCCGTAATAAACGCTAAAGAAAGATTTTATAAGTGTGGATACCGCGTCTAAGAATCTAGTAAAGATTTACTGACATAGTAAATTGGGGATTGTTTACATTTATCTTCTCGTACCAACACCGCACTTACTGCTACTTTTGACACACCACGGCGAATGAGCAATATTTCACCATCTTTTGGTTTGGCTAACAAAGGCAGATTTTATAGATATGACTTTAGATCTTTAAGAGCTTGTTGACACTCGTCAGTCCATTCAAATTGATTCTGCTTTTTCAATGCTCAAAAGAATTTAAAACCTTTTTCTGACGACTTTGATATAAATCTCCTCAGAGTTGCTATCCTGACTGTTAACCTCTGCACTTCCTTCTTGCTCGTGAGTATGTCTGGTATCTCCTCAATAGCTTTGATATGTATGAGATTCACTTCAATACCTCTATTAGAAACAAGAAAAACTAAAAACTAACTTGTACCCACGCCAAAATCACATTTTTCCAGATTTAGCTTCACATTGTACTTGCGGAGAATCTCCATGGTGTCTGACAAGTGTTGAAAATGATCCCCCGCCTGTGTTGACTTGACCAACATATAGTCTATGTAGACTTCCTTGGTTTTTCCCAGATGTTCTTGAAACATTTTAGTCACCAATCTTTGATATGTGGCTCCAGAATTTTAAGCCAATTGGCTTGACTTTGTAACAGTAAGTCCCATGTCTGTGATAAACGAAGTTTTTTCTTCATCCAAAGGGTCCATTTTTATTTGGTTATATCCTGAATATGCATCTAAAAAACATAAAAGTTCATGACCTGTAGTAAAATCAATTAACTGAACTATATGTGGTAAAGGAATTGAATCTTTAGGACAAGTGTTCATACCCAATTTTTCCCATAATATTTTCGAAACTATGTCTGGGCATCAATTCGTGTTTTTCATGCAACTTCTGTGTTTTTAAATATTATTAACTATTTTCTCCCAGCATTTATTTTATAAAACAATCATTAAACTATATCACAAAATAATTTTAATAATTTTGTGGCTTAATTTTATCCTTTGCATTCGTATTAAGTTTCAATTATTGCACAAATAGCTAAATCTGTATTTTAAGGATACAATTGCAATTATAGCCTATGCATACATTATTATATTATTTTACTAGAAAAATAGCCTTTTAAATTTTTTAAATATAAAGTAATTAATTTAAAACATTTCCATGCATTAAAACCATTTTTTATAATTTATTAACAATTTTTTAAAAGTGTTTTAGTAATTAATTATGTATTCAACAAAAAGCCCTTTATATTTAAAACTTTGCCTATTAACTAAGCCCAATTTTAACCCCTAAACCAGCCCAAGAGCCCCATAGGCGTCTGACCCTAACAAATCCACCCGACCCGGCTCTTGTTAGATCCCGACCGTTGATCATTTTGATCAAAGGTCCAGATCTCCCCTTACCTAAAATAAACTAACCTATACCCCCCCCCCCCTCCAAACCTAATCAGTTTCCTCCTTTCAGCGATGTCATCTGATCCCCTCGTCTCTCAAATACTCTCAACCTAAACCCTAATCTCCATTCGCCGTCACCCAAAATCAAGCCCTAATCCTTTAATCCCTATCCGATCTATGGCATCCTATGGTTGTACGAAACCTCTACATGTCTCCTATCCCCTTGGTTGTTCGAATATTTGGTTTTGTGGAAGGAAATCCAAGAGATATGGTCCAGATCTTGTTCAAAGTTCTTCAAGGGTTCGTCCATGGTTTGCGAGTGATTCCTACTGAAATCTCATGGTTCAAAACTAGGTTTTCTTAAACCCTCCCTTTTCTCCTCAAAACCCTAATCTTTGGACATGAATTCGTCCGATCTTTGTAGATCTGGAAGGGTTCTGAGTTTGTCAATGATTTTTCCTTAAAGATCTCTTGTTTCTTTACTGTCAACCAATTTTAGCAGTATATCTTGGTTTCTTTGCTATCTACTGTTTGAATCTCTGCATGCTTGAAAATGTTTTCGAGTTCCCATGATTTTTCTTTATGTTTCTCTTATTCCTCAACTACTCACCGATTTTAAGCACTATAATACTTTAGGTTTTTTGACTTCTATGACTAGGGTTCCCGAAATTTTCATTCTCAAAAAAGTTTAATGATTTTGAGTGTTTAATCTTCTGTTTCTTGTGTGTTTTGACCGATTTCATGAGATTTCTTTAACCCTAATTTGTTGATGCTAAAAGCCCTAATTTTTCGACATTATTGTTTGGATTCTGAGTTTGTCTAGATTACTTGATCACTGACTTTGTCCAATGCTTTGGTTTCTGTGATTCTTCATAGCCTAATTCGATGTCTTTTTATCCTAATGTGCCTCTACTAATGTTCTTGGTTCGACTCTTCTACTGATTCTTTATGCCTACGTTCATTTTTTAACTATTCATGGTAAACCTATACTTTTCTCCTTAAATCAATGATTGACTTGGATTCTTGGTTTATCAGTTTGTTTTGTTAAGACCTATTCTTGACTATTTCCTTATTTACAATCCTGAGCCGCTTTCTTACCTTGTTTGATTAGTTGAGATATTTACTGATTATTTCCCAATCATGTCCTTAATTATATTTATGTCTATTTACCCCTAATTACTCGTTCGATTTTCTTTCCTTAAATGTGTTCTCCCTTTCCCGTTGGTTGATTACCCTTAATTAAGGGAAACTTATACTAACTGATGTATAATTGATTCCGTGGCTTCCTTAATTGCTGAAGGGTTGATTCCCTTTACCTTATTTTCCTTGTTCTTAACTGCTATATATATGCTCTCCTTACTCCTTACTTCTAGGCACGTACAATAGTTCATCTATACACTCACACTCTCAAAAACTCTATTCTCTTCTGTTACTTGTAATTCTTACTAAATCCAGCCGGCTGTAAGCCAAGGTTGGCTACTTGCACCATCTCTGCTCTATACTCTGTATTATCTCCTTAACTGGTATGTCTTGATTCAATTCATATTCCAAAACTATGTGTTTCTTGGTTGCTGCAGTTCATTAGTTGTAATTTCCAGTCCTATTTGCTACTCTATTCAACATGCAGTCAGCATGCCTAGATTACTGTATCACACAACATGTTTAAATCGGTTCTGTTAAAAGATTTAACTAGTATATTGTTTAGCATGCCAATACTGCTTTAGATAACTTGTTAAATAGTATGTCTAAGCTGCATTGTGAGTTTACTGTCTCACCCAGCATGTCTAGATTCTGCTGGTTTTGTATATGATTAGCATTTCTAAAACCTTGAATGCTTGATGAAATGTTTATCTAGTTTGTACATCTAAGTCTAACTTGCCCTACTTCACCAATGAGATCATGTTTGTGTCTAAGACCTGTGTGTTCTCAACTTAATTTAGCAACTACAATCTGTGTATTTGTTTGCCATCACTAAAGTGCATTCTAGGTGTCCCCCTACCCCTTTCCCTTGTGTGAAGTCTGTTCTGAAACTGTGTGTTCTGTAACTTGCTCTCTGATCTCAACATGTTCTTCATGTTCTCTCAAACTGTTTTCCACTTAAACTAGTACAGGTTTTCAGAAAACTCTTTTCATTCCTAAGATCTTCTTTATACTATTTACCTAACTCTTTCAAATCATTATGCACTCTGAACTTAGACTTAGATTGCTAAGTTCTGCCCCTCTGATATGTGTACTGCTTCGAGACCCTTGAGATCTCTCTAAACTCTGGCATATCAGGTCTGGCAATTCCACACTGCACATAATCAATCTTTTTTTGAGGAAAGTCTTGGTGTGAGCATTGCCCGGGATCCTTGAGGTCCTTGGGGAACTCTGACACACCTAGATATGAATTGGGCTATGAAACTTTGGGTATTTGAGATCAATGAAGGCTTGGTACACCATGACTGTTTTGGGCCTGCTTCAGGCTCCCTATAGCTTAGCTTCAATTTATTTATGTAATTCATATTTATTTCTTGGTCTGTGATAGTTATTGTAAATAAACAGTGGGGTGATTAGTGAAAAAGGGAGGGTAGTTATATATATTGGGTAAATTGGGTAGATACCATGCCTATTTGGTCCATGTTGATTCAAATATGTTTGTTATGTTTGCTTTACTTCCACAATATTAGAAACCATGCCTATAGGGTCTAAAAATGGCTTTAATAATTGAGATCATGCCTATAGGGTTAAAATCAGCTCTATAGATACCATGCCTATAGGGGTTTTACTTTGGTTAAATGAATTTTGTTTAGTTATCTCGTGCTTAACTAGAAATCATGCCTATAGGACTTAAAACAGTTCTGTTAAAATAAATTAGTTCAAATTCGTGTTTATATATTCTAAATCGGCTTAATTAATTAATCTGTCTGTTTCTTTAATAAGTTTTCAAACATTGCCTTAAATTAATACTGTTAGAAAGCATGCCTATAGGATCTCAAGTTGTTGTTTAAAAATTATTTTACTGTTTTACTGCATTCCTAATCAATATAAGCATCATGCTTTTAGGACGTCACTGTTATGCGTTTAGGAAAACCTCTAGGGCGATTAAAATCCTGCAACTACAAAACTGCGCTTTGTTATTTGAGACTGCTCAAATTTAACAGGTCTAAATCAGTAGGTAAGCTAAATAGGTCTTTGACACTTCAGTCCTAATTCAATGTTGTATGCTTCTACTCACCTAGATATCATGTTCTAAGGTTCTTTATTTAAATACTTGAAACTGGTGTTTGAGACGTGTACTTACTTGTTATGTTTTTGGAGGTAAATATGAGCCTTTAATTATCCCTTCTTTATGTGTAATCCTAATTGTTTTTTGATTGACGTTTAGACTTTTCTCCTTTAAATACCTTATGATGGTCTAGAACTACCCAAAATTAGAGGTCCTAAAATACCTCCAGGGCCACGAGGAAAGGACGGGTAGTGCACGCATAGGGCATTTTTCAAGGTTACTAGAACGCTTTAGGCTATGACCGGGGGGGGGGGAGGGGGGATTGGGTAGGAAGGATATGATGACTACGCGCTAATGTCACGTGTAGCCCCTCATTGAGGAGTGATTACCGGGCATTGTGTGGGGTGATCCTGTAGGCTAACCAACCTAGGACCCCTCTTTCTCAATTCCCGTTGTTAGCTAAATTTTACTTTCCTCTATATATGTGCAGCTTGTTCAAGTCTTTTCCCTTTATTTCATTACTTGAGTCATACAATGCCAAAATATGCCTTTATTTGCAAGTATGTATTAAAACTATTTATTTGTTAAAAGGACTAATTCACATAAGTATAAGTTCGGACGGGACCCACCGTTGTGGACTGAGAGGGGTGCCTACCACCTTCTCCTAAAGGTTATTTTGAGCCCTACCCTAGATCTCTGATAATGCAAACTAGTCTAAAGTGTTAATCGCTCTAGGTGCCCTAACGCACCTAATCCGTTAGGTGGCGACTCTTCAAATATCCCAAATCCCAAAAGGAAATGAATTATCACCCCATGAACGTCGGACGGACTTTCTCCGCGGGGGAAAAAGGGGGCGCGACAGCATGGCGACTCTGCTGGGGATATTTAGGCTCTTACCATAACAAACTTATCTTTGTGAATTAGTCCTTATCCCATACCCTTTCCCTTATATGCATTTAATTGTATTTTCAAGCATTTATGATTCCTTTTCCAGAAACTGACTTACCTCTTTGTTTTCTTTTTCCGCAACTGCCTTTCAATTACTTAAATACTGTATTTATTTTGTCCTATGTGCATATACCTGATATCATGCTATTTATTGTTGCATAAATCATGCTCCACATCATATTCCATTCGTGCATATTAAATTATATAGCAACTCTTGATGAGTGGTTTCGCACTTCCTATTTATTACCCTTAAATTTGGAAAGGCTTATTTGCGATAAAACTAGTCAATTAGCGGTGCACACGATGGTTCCGTGCCTTTCCCCCTCAATTTGTCCGCTTGAGGGTACCAGTCTAGACCCCCATACTAACCTTACTCTGATTGTAATTGGGCATGCATCATGGTCAAACCTAGTCGGATTAATATGTTGTCCACATAATGATCCTTTAAGACGAGCCTTATCCAAAAGTTCACCGGGGTTTCCATAATCCCAACGGACACAACAACGATTTGTGCATTAATTTAGAGAACTAAATGCCAATATACTAATCAAGAATGTATAAATAGTTGAGTCTGGTGGGGGAAAAGGGCCTAACCTTTTTGTTTTGGAGAAAATGAGGCACGAGGTCGCAGATTTGGTATGGTTAGCAAGATTCCACCATTGCTGCTAGATTGGTGGGATGACCTTTCCTCAAGTGACAAGAAACATGTAAGAAAGTACCTGGGTAATTTGCCTTCCTTGCTAGACATTCAGCCAAACAACAAGTTGATCGAGGCTGCCACTTTGTGGACATTGAAAGGTTTGTGTTCCGTTTCGGCGACTTAGAAATGACTCCACTCCTAGAGGAAATTGGGGGACTCGCGGGATTGACTTGCGATAGCCCTGGGTTGTTGGTACCGGAGAACCGTATTGGTAAGGTTTTCCTAAAGATGATGGGGTTGAAGAAAAATTCTGACTTGGGATACCTGGAGAAGTCCAACATACCCTTCAAATACCTGTACGAGAGATATGGCCATAGTAAGTCCTATCGTACCTTCCACGACGAGCTCTCTATCACTTCTCTAGGACACATCCACCGCAGAGTGTTCATGTTCATCGTATGCTTCTTGGGCTAGATAGTATTCCCAATGAAAAGGGAAAGAATTCACACTAGGTTGGCCATGGTCTCCAAGACTCTGATGGAAGGGATCAATGGACAAACATACACCATAGTCCATATGATCATAGCCGACATCTATAGGGCTCTGGAACGATGTCAAAAGGGGATCAAACATTTAGAGGGTTGTAATCTGTTGCTGCAATTGTGGTTATTAAAACATCTTCAGAAGGGTCATTATTGCTATGAATTTCTGCGAAGGGCTTGAAATGACCATATTGCCTTCCACCACCCCAAGCAGATGACTTACATTCCGGACAGGTTTGCTTAGCCGGAAAGTGCCAAAGAGTCGATAAAGTTCTTCGGCAATCTGACTGAGGAACATGTGCAATGGATGTTTGAATGGTTCCCAACAGACGAATTCATCATCAAAGGACGCTCCACATTTGGTGTTGATTGTGTTGAGAGGGATATACCCTTATGTCCCTATCCGAGTTATGAGGCAAGCAGGCAGGAAGCAGGTTGTACCCAGGATTGCCAAGATGAGTCATTTCAGAGCCGACTTTCAGAATGACGATGTTCCTTACAAGTGCCAGACTTAGCATATGTGGCACTGCAAGATCCTTGTGGAAAAGAACACCATCGAGCCAGACATGTATAATGCGGGGTGCGAACCTCTCTACCCAGCATGGTTAGAAGACAATCTGAAAGGAATGGTGAGGCCAGGAGTGTGAGGCCCCGTAAAAAATTTTTGGCTCAAAACCTAGTATCTTGTGGTGTCGACTCCGAATATGTGTTAGGAATGTGGTTCGGACCCTTGGTATTGATCTAAACTTGTAAAAATCAAAAGAATCAATTTTTCTAGAAAACGCCATTCTGCGGCCCAGAATGCGGTCGCAGATCTAGTATGCGGACCGCATTCCTACCGCAGAGTGAAACAGAAGAGTTGTCAAAATTAATGTTGAAAATGCGGTCTATTATGCGATCGCATAACCAATATGCGGACCGCATAATCGTCGCATAAGTTCCTCAAGGATTTGTGAAGGTCAGTTCTGCGGTGCACAATGCGACCGCATAACAGGAATGCAGACCGCATTCCTATCGCAGACCCGAACAGACTCCTCAGAGTTTTGGGGGCACTTCTGCGGTCCAATCTGCGGACCTCATTTCGGTTCTGCGATCGCAGAATGCGACCGCAGATCTTGCTCGGGCTTCTATTTTTCTAAATTTTAAAACCCGACCCCTTTGAAATAAAACACCCATCCCCCTCATTCTTTAACGATCTTTTGCACAAAATAAGAGAGAGGAAGAGAGGGTCTTGAGAGAGAAAGTCATCTTCTACAAAATTTGATTCTTCAAAACTATCCGGGCCGGGAAATTACAAGCTTATCTTCATCTCCCTTTTCTTGCAGGTAAAATCCCTAACCCTTTTCATTGAATTTCAGGTTTAAACTAAGGGGGGGAGTCTCATGCATTGGTTCTTGAAAATAATGGTTGAACTCATACATGCATGCCTTTCTATAACCTAAAATCTAGTAGGAGTAGTTGGGTGGGAGCAAAGACTTGTACAAAGAAGGGGCTGATAACCTAGATAAGTTTGAGAAGCATTTGTGAACCCCAATTCTAAGTTATGTGTATTAAATTGTGCACTAGATTGACGTTGCTAGATTATTTGGTGAATTGGAAATAGAAGTTAAAAGGGAATTCGGCTCCAGGTATGTATGGCTAACTTTGATCTTTGTAAAATCACCTTGCTTGGTGTTCAATATTTAGTACGTGTTGTCTACGTGGGTTATTTGTGAAGTTAAACTCTTGCTAGTAATATGTGTTTACTTGTGTGAACCATTTGTGAATTCATGTAAATATTGTGCCTTAAACGTTATTGGTTAAGACGTCCGATATGATTGTGCAAGTAAATGGCAATAAACCACGTTGTGATTGCGAATGTGTTATGTGGTAAGAACTGTGGAATAAATGATGGAAAGGAATCGAGATTGGTAAAATTGAGATAACTGTGGTAACATCCTTTGTGGCTAGTTGTGGAAAATTATTGTTGTGATTTAAATGGTACAACGGGCTGTTGAAAAAGATGGAAATGGCATTGATAGTCATATAAACCCTGTGTGAGTTGCGTTGTTGTTCCTTGAGATGTGTTGTCGTTGTTATTGGGATTTGTTGTTGTTGTTCCTGAAACTTATTGTTGTTCTCCTTGTAAATTGTCATTGCTGTGGTATTATTTATGAATTGTGATTGCTCGGTGGGATCGGGTTGCGCGCCGCAACACGAAGTAATAAGGTGTGGGTTGTGGTGATAAGGGTGGCCGAGGTAATAAGGGTGGCCGAGGTATTAAGGTTGGAAGTGATTGAAATCACTATTGAAATGAAATTATGAACAAATTGTGAAATTATTGATGTGGAAATGTGGAAGGGGTTCACACCTCCTTTTCCTACACCCCCAAGGGCGTAAAGGAGTTTTTCCACTTAAAGACAATCGGAACGGGATTTATTATTAAGAACTCAGAGTCGCCACTGGGAGATTAATGTATGTCCCAAGTCACCGGTTGAATCCCGAACCGAGGAAATTATAACTCTGTTAACAGTCTGCGAAACCAGAAATCCGAGTAAGGAATTCTGTTAACCTGGGAGAAGTGTTAGGGCATTCCCAGGCTCCGTGGTTCTAGCACGGTCGCTCAAACTGTCAATTTGGCTTATTTATTTATTTTAGTACATGTTTTAACCTATGTGCTTTTTAACTTTGAACCGCTTTTATTATTATTATTTTTAAAGAGAATTGCAACGTCGTGAAAACATGTCTCGAACCGCATCACATAAATGCACCCGCAATTTTTGACACATTTCGACTTCGTTGGATTTGGATTTGGGTCACATAAATGCGCACCCGTATTTAGGAAGGTTAATTCCATTATTGTATTTTAAAAGGATCATGACCTGCCAGCACTGATATCATAGGAGCGACTCAATGCTCTAAGTCCTTATTTCTGTTTGATGTGAAGGAGTCTCGTGGAAGTGGTCGCTCCTGACAACGCCCCTTCAAATCGACCGAAGATTCCTACAGCTAATTGTCTTGCCTAAGTATAATCATTGTATCGGAGGGTGTTCCGCGTTCGTTCTTTTGAAGCTCCTGGTGTCCTTGTTCAGGTTCCTGTGACTTGGCCACGCTCAGCTCTGATGTGGTGATGACCTGCATCTGGTGTGTGTGATTATGTAATAATCAAGTGTCCTATTTACGCGTCTAAAGTTACTAAAACGTGAGGCTGGAACTTTATCATAGAATTTCGTTAGTTGTGTCTTCTATGAGAATGAAACTAAATCCGTAATTGATTATTGTATTTATTGGATCGTGCGGTCAATAAACAAATCAATTAGGGATTTTTTTTCTTTAGAGACAAATAAAAATTGAAAAATTGATTAGATTGCTTTAGTGTTTGCCTTTAAATTAAAACGAGATCGCGCCTCGCTAGCAAAAACAACAATTCGAACGATGACAGTTAACAGCTACCATATATACCAGATCATTTGCCACTCCTATATAAGCCCAAAGAATAGAAATTACACCCAAGTCTACACAGAAGGCTGAGTCAGTCATAGGGCCTGGGCCCAGGCCCAAACGAACACGGAAATCCAAATCTGGACCTGCGGCCTCTCGTCTAGGCACTGGGCCCAACCAATAACAGGCCTGTTGAGCCTTGAATTCTATCAGCAGACTTTAAACCAAAATTGGATTATTTCACTTTTAAATCTACGCGGCTGAACTTTGTTTTCGAAATGTCTTGATTTTTTTATAAAAGGGACAATATACAACTATTCAGATAACGAAACTTATAGTTTGCTGGAATCCAATTTCATATGCGGACTGTGTTTAGCTAGCTACTACTACAAATAACTATGTGAATTTCAATGAATAACGAGAGCCAGTTTAAGACCTACGTACAAGGTCCTAACTCAATAGACACAGGTAATATGAGAAGTGCTAAATCTCGATTTTAAAATCAACTTACTGGTGTCAAAACTAAACGTAACTGTACTCTAAAACATTTATTAGGCTCTGAATTTGACTGGTGTCACTTCTGATTATCAAAGCCAGTTTCAAATTTTAATAAAAGTTCATCATATGAATTCAAAACTATACTATGTTAGGATGGATAAACGTCCAGTCCAATTTAATAGTCCAGTACAGTCCGAATAGTCCTATTTTAAAATACACATGATATTTCATTTCTTAAACGCACATGGAATCCGAATATGAGAATATATGGGACATCATTCATTCACATTCATTTCCATGTTCCATAAGCATGGGAGTTTACAGGACGTGTCACTGAAGTTAGAAGGAATTAGAAGGTAAAAGGAGTCAGCAGGCAGTCAACAAACGAGTATAACAGCCCAGAAAATGATTCAGTAGCCCAAAACAGCTCGAAATCAAACAGGACAAAGCAATCAACAACTTGAATGACTCAAACCAGCATGAGATTGAACCCAGAAATTCACACACTCAGCAAATAACCCAAATAAACTCGAAAATGAACACAGAACACCTCTGAAACTTTCAGCAGACAGAAATTCAACTCAAACCAGCTTAATTGGAGTCAAAATCACTCGAAATAGAACCAATATACTTCAGGAAAGCTCAGCGATTAGAAGAGATGAAGATCATTGCCTGAAACTCGAAATTAACCTATAAAATGCAATGTAACAGTATTTTTTGATTTTACTGCATTTATGTTTTTTTATTTTTAATTTTTTGAAGACTTGGAGTTTGGTTTTCAAATTTCAGATCTGAAACTTGTGGACAATGAGAGGGAATTTTTAGAGGCTCCAAACTTGTGACTAAGGCACTAAAGGGTGCCTTTTATAGGCCAAATGAGGGAAGCCCTCCAATTTTCTGTTTACACTCTTAGTCCCTCCTTTTTTTCAGATTAAGCCTCTATTTTTTAACTTGTGTCCCAAGTTAGTACACCTATCTTTTGCTATTTACTTTAAAATCCCCATCTAGAAACTTCCAGTAGGTTCTAATTTATTCCACTTGTAGGATTTACCAATTGAACTCCCTACTTTGCCCTTACCATTTCCCCTGAATTACTAACTTGTGTTAACCAAAAACCAACCCCCTTCTAACTTGGTCAGAATTGACTATGGTTAATCAGTCAAAAAAGAAACCTAACAACTCGGCAGTAATCAAACAATACTTTATGTAAATCAAAAGCTTCAAAAATTATCCTAATTTTAATCCTAAGTTAGTCTCTAATGGTTCAAACTATAAGCTATCATTCATCAAACAAGCAATCATAGAGGCAAACAAAATCAATCATACATTGAATCAGAACTCGAATAAGGACAGAAACTAAGCTTAGCAAAAGAAATCTAAGAAGACTAGAAAGTAAAATGCCAAGAACAGATAAGAAAAGTAATAAAAACAAAGAAAAATGAAAGAGGGAAGAATTACCGGCACTGATATTTTGCCTGGGCACAAACTAATCGAGATCTCTTGACCAAACGAGTGTTTAATCATATGTTTTTTGTGAGAAAACATACGAATAAATACTGTAATGGTCAAACCATTCGAGAATCCCTACTTCATGAGACTAGGGCTTTTAGGTCAAACTTCGATCTGAAATTCGAAACTTTCCAGTGATGTTCGAAGAAATCTGGTTGGGGATGAAGGACGAGGGAGGTTAGGAGAGTGTAGGGTATAAATTAGGGAGTGATTAATGGTAGCGCCGCCACCGGATCAAACGGGGTCGTTTTGTGTTAGGGGTGATTGGGTCGGGTGTTGTGTTGTATTGGGCCGGGTCTGGGGTAATTTGAAGTGGGTTTGGGGTTTCAGGGGAAGGGATGGTTTGGGCCTGGAAAATTAGAGAATAGGCCCAAACAAATAATTTTTTATTAATGCAACCATTTTCTTTTCATTTTCTTTTTCTTTTTCTTTCTTTTTTTTTGTTTTTTTATTTTCAGATTTTGTTAAATACAAAATAAAACCTTATTTAACTCTAAAAGAAAATTAATAACTAATTGACTTCCCCAAAATTAACTAAGTCCTAAATTAAAAGAAAACGATAAAATTCGAAAATTAAAGAGTCAAAAATGCAAAATGAACTATTTTTGCAATTTTCTTTCATATTTTGCCACAATTGATTAACTAATTAACCGAAAAATATAAAATAGGACCCTAAATACAAATGCACATATATTTTTATATTTTTCGCTACTTAAAATACACAGACAAAAATGCAAACAATTAACAGAAAACTGCCACAAAAACTACAAAATTGCAAACACTTAAAAAGAATTATTTTGTTTTGAATTTATGGGAGTAATTCACATAGGGCAAAAATCACGTGCTCACAGCTGCCCCTCTTTGCCCGGAAACACGAAGTGTTTTCGTGCAAAGATAAGTGAGCGGAAACGAGTGATTTTTGCCCGTTCGAATACTCCGTGTGAAGCATTTTGAAAACCATCTGACCGAACCCTGCTTCAAAGGTTGCCTACATATCCTTGGCTAAAAAGGAATCAGGTCAGTGTAGTTCGGGAAAGTTTGGTAGCTGGGACTACCAGGAGCTGTGATTTTACTGCTGTTGTTGCTGCTACTGCTCGCTGACCTCCTTATTACACCGTGTCAAAATAAAAAGAAGCTAGCCTAAGCTATAAGTTACAAAAAGGTCCTATCTATGTCTTCTAACTTGCTCTTTGTGTTGCCTTGAACTTGTATTCTCCCACTGGAATTCTTGCGTTGTTGCCTTGCATTGTGATTGTAGATGTTTCGCCATTCCTCCGAGTGATGCTTGACCGCTAAAATTTGAAATCTATGCCTCTATTCTCCAGGCGGGCTCCTCACTGCTGACGTTTGACAAGTATTCCCTTGTTCTCCAGGTGGGCTCCTGATTGATGAAGCTTGAAAAGTATTCCCTTGTTCTCCAGGTGGGCTCCTGACTGCAACGCTTGAAAAGTATCACCTTGTTCTCCAGGCGGGGCTCCTGACTTCGACAAAACCGACAAACAAAGAAAACTTCTACCCCAGTGTGGTGGCTGGGCACATCATGTTATCAAATATTAAAAATTAAAGGATAGAATTTGAATTGTACTTCCCTTGTTCTCCAGGTGGGCTCCTGATTGCTGACGCTTGAAGAGTATTCCCTTGTTCTCCAGGTGGGCTCCTGACTGCTGAACTTGAAAAGTATTCCCTTGTTGTCCAGGCGGGCTCCTGACTGCTGACTTGAAATGTATTCCTTTGTTCTCCAGGTGGGCTCCTAATTGCTGAACTTGAAAAGTATTCCCTTAAGAAAATTTTCCGCCTCAGTTTGGTGACTGGGTACAGCATGTTATCAAATATTAAAAGCTAAAATTGGAATTGTACTTCCCNCCAGGTGGGCTCCTGACTGCAACAAAACATGCAAAGAAAATTTTCTGTCCCAGTTGGTGGCTGGGTACAGCATGTTATCAAATATAAAAAGCTAAAATTGGAATTGTACTTCCCTTGTTCTCCAGGTGGGCTCCTGACTGCTGAAATAAGAAACAAAGAACATTTCCTGCCCCAGTTTGGTGGCTGGGCGCAGATGTGAGTGTTAAATTGAATTATTCTACCAACTTATTATAAGAATGTGAAAGCTAAGTCCTATTATACAGGGAGGTCCTGATAACGCCTAACAATTATGAATCTAAGTTATATCTTCTAAAGGTATTACTTCCACTACATTTGTTGTCAAAAAGGTCTTAAACTACTTCCCATTATCCAGGCGGGTCCTGACAACTTCTAGTTACAAAAAAAATAGTTTTAACCTAATCAGACCTTGTTATCTATATCTTGTTATCTAAGCAGATCTTAAAACTACGTCCCATTATCTAGGAGGCTCCTGAAAATCAAAATTCAAGTCTCATCTTAAGTGTGCCAATTCTACGGCTGAATTATACTATCCTACAACAGTATCTTGTTACCTACAGGAGATCTTAAAAGTGTGTCCCATTATTCAGGAGGGTCCTGACAACTCCTAATTGAATCCTATCTTAGACAACCTATGTTCTTTGGGACACATTTGTGCTAAATTATGCACAAATGTTTCCAGTCATACCTGTTTGGGTGCTACCTTTCCTTATGGAGGGTTTCTCCGAAATGAACGAAATTTCTGCCCCTGTTTCAATCAAAAAAATCTTGTCAATGTTAAAAATGGTGGCTAGTTGCTGGCATTCTTGCTAGGTACATCCCTGCTGCTGGGCTTCACTCCGTCCCGCTTTCCTGGACTTGCCTTGAATCCCCCCTCGACTTCCTGACCGAATTTCAACCCCTTGATTCTGATGACCCAAGTGTTCTATCCCATATTGTTGTTTTTGTGTTGCTGACCCCTCTTTTGAAACGTCGCTTCTTCCCTACAATTATCCGATTAATCCACCGATGAAACTTCCAGTGGTCCTTTATGACTTACTTTGCTTTTGACATCTTTGATATATTCTAGCCCTGTCTGTACAACTAGGAAGCTGGTAGTTAGCCTTGACATTCCTTCCTTTTGTTTCGAACAGAACTGACCCTGAAACATCTTAAAGATAGACCTCGAAAGAATGAAATGCAATGACCTCGAGGGTTAAGGATAAAGAGAATTCGAGAACGGATGATTTGTAATGAAGAAAGAAGAGAATGAGACTTATCTGAGTGGAAGTGCTGGTACCATTGAGCATGCCATGCATTTTGGATTAACCAGCCCAGTCTGTCTAACCAATCAACTTTCGATTGCCACATTTGTTGTTCCGGACTTTCATAACCTGATTCTCCCCCAAACCCAAACCTTGCTCGTTCCGCAATGTCTTGAGCAGCTTTTGGCCACAGACTTGTCTCCTTGGCTTGTTTGAAAAGCTCACCTTCGCCTTACAGTGCCCGTGAGGATTTTCACCAATAAGACTCTCTCATTTTTTATTTCTCTCAACTCACTTCGCCTTACGGTGCCCGTGAGGGTTTTCACCAATAAGACTCTCTCATTTTTTATTTCTCTCAACTCGCTTCGCCTTACGGTGCCCGTGAGGGTTTTCACCAAAAAGACTCTCTCATTTTTATCATTTTTTCTTGCACCGGAGTGTTGCCCCTGACGTGAATCACTTTTACTTACTCGTATTGGTACTTCCTGAAGATTGATCAGAAGGTCTTTCTTTGGACCGTAATGCAGGCTTTTGGACAGGGTTAGAAAGAAAGGGTATCAAAGGCTCTAAAACAATTTAATATGGGTTCACAGGTACAACCTTCGAAATCAAATTTCTCACAACGAACACAACTTCTGCCCCAGTTTCCTTCGTGGGGACTTTTGGGATTTTGTTTTGGTGTGACTGAACCTCAGGGGGAGGCTGCCTACGTACCCTTTCGGGATCAAGTCAACGTAGTTCAGGTCATAGAATTACTTTGTGTTGCAATCTT